>NC_056743.1:653404779-653442279 GCF_019279795.1 Protopterus annectens
AACAAGAACTTCAGCAAAGGATAGGGGAATTGAATGTACATCTGAAAGCACATGGGATGAAACTGATTTCAGACAAGGCAGTTATAATGGCTGTATACTGGGGAAATCAGAGGAAGCTGAGAATTGACATGGAAGGGAAAATAGTGGAACAAGTTAACAGCTTCAAGTACCTGGGAGGGAAGGTTGAGGAGAAGGGAAGTCTGAATGAGGGGGTCAAAGTTAGAATCACATGGGCTGCAGCCATCTGGCACAGAACATCAGGAGTAGTGTATGACAGAAAAATGCCAAAGAAGACTAAAAGTAAGGAGTACAAAAAAATAGTGCAAGCAGTACTACTGTATGGTACAGAAACCTTGGCAGTGAAGGCAGGACAGCTGAGAAAGCCAGAGGCAATGGAGATGAAGTTCCAGAGATGGTTGGTAGAATGTATACTGTGAGACAGCTGAAGAAATCAGGGCATCAGAGTAGAAGCCCACGTAGCTCCAGTTGCTGAGAAGGTCAAAGAGAACAGATATGATTATGGCGCTTTGAGCACATGTGTAGGAAAGCAGAAGACAATCTGATGAAGAACACTTGGGACAGACAAGAATGCAAGAGGAAATGTGAGGATCCAGCAAAGAAATGGATTAATGGATGTATTGTTTGTGAGAAGACCTGTGACAGCCAGGCATGACTGTCAATGAAGGTAGGAGAGTGGCAATGAATTGAGAAAAATGGCAACAGCTGATGCAACATCCTAACCCCCATGCAGAAAATTGGGAAAAGGAGATGATGTTGATGATGCTTAAAGACTCACTTCACTTGAAGTTGTACTAGTGACTAAATGTTAAATATTCTTAATTTTTTACCATAGCTTCATATTAAGTTATAACAGCCTTGCTTATAGTGTCAAAGCAAATTCTGAAAATAAGGTCCAAACTGTATTGTCCAGCATTAAAATACATCTATTAGTCTCTCATTTTCATGTTCATTCTGGGTACTTTTGTGGTTCAATGTCCTCTACTCTGCAGTCTTACCTTTCCCAGTCCTTGACTGAGCAGTGCTTACATGCAGGGAGTCCCTGATTCTCATGAAATACTTCTTTACTTATAGGTTCATAGATTAGTACTAGGCTAACTGTCCATGTAGGCCATTTTAAGCCTAGCCAATTACCCTATGTACAAATCAAACTCTGCATCCTGTGTCTATAACGTAATTACCGTAACCATTATGTCAACCTCCCACAAAGAGAGTGATCTTTGTCTCTATAGTAGTTTCCCCTTGAAAAAAGAGATATGGTTTCAGCCTGTGATAATCACTATGCTCATTCATGGTCTTTCTCACAGTGTCCTCTTCCTGTGCAGTTTTTACTGGCTCTGCCATATCTTGTAGATCTGCTGTTGCGATGTTCACCTCCATGTAGGTCTTCATGTCCCTAGAGAAATATATCCTGAAAATTACTGGGTAAAATAGTTTGAATCCCAGACCTTTTCCCTACACAGCCATATCACCAGTGCAAAACATATTTCCCTGCATTCTGCTTGCCCTGGAGTAATTACTATCTACATAAACTATGGTATGGACTGTTTTCAGCACTTCCCTTCTTCTCCACAGCTTTAACAGCACTTATTCCTTCTGCTTATAAGTTTAAAACTTGACAATAATCGGTCCCAGAATTTTATTCATTTCAGGCCATGTGGGCCATTTCAAATTTTACTTCCTCTACATCAAAACCAGTCCACCTAGTGATCCAACTTCTGGTATAGTCCCTAAAAATGAGAACTCATACTATAACCCTGCCAGTTGATTTCTGATGAAGACTGTGGTCTCATTACTCTTATTCATTGATTTCTATTAAAGATAAAACAGTCTCTAGTATGTGTTTAATGATATGCCCTTCCTGACCAAAAAACTTCTGGTCCTACCTACCACTGAAGAGTAAAAACTGTTCAGTTTGCTTACCTATAGGGTAGATTAGTGTTTTCAGAGAAAATCCAGGGTCCTGATACCTGCTTTTCTCTGAATACTTTTGCTTTTGTCAGCATTCTTGTTTCAAGGAATGATTTGTTTTCCATAAAGGTGGTGGAGACAGAGCAGAGAAGGGAAGCAACATTGGGCTAACCCACAGCTTTATGTTCAGCTAAATTTACAGATTAGAAGTTTGTGTCCAAGGTATAGCTATATTGGTGTTACTATATATAAATAGCTGATGTAAGGTGCAGCCTACCAACACTGGGACTGCAGGAGACCACGCTGCTTACAAAAATGCTATCATGGCATGACTAGCTTTGAGATTTATGGTATTTCTAGTGTGATTATCACATTTATTTCTCAGAGCTGTTGGGCTCATATTTACACTTCTTATACTTTGCAAATTATATAGGCCTATTGTCAGTGTTTTCCAACAAACAATTGTAATATAATTCAATATTAACCAGGAAGCCACCAGAAAATCTTGTTCATTTGTATGGAGTAGGTTTTCTCATTGATGTGAACAAACTAGTATAATTCCCTTAACAATGGACCTGTTCTTTCCTATCTTACCCACTTTTTGAGTTCATGCCTTTCTTATTCATAATCTGTATGGATTCTGTGATCCACACTTCATTTTTCTTACTTGGGAGCCTTTTCCTGAAAAAAGTTTTACATATCAGACCTCTTAGCAAGCATGTGTTATCCTCAGTATATTTGAACCGTGTAAAGCTATATTATCTTCCTTGATCCTGCATACTCAGAACCCCTGAAGTTCCTTACCCAGAAAACAGCTGTCTTTTCAGACAGTTACCACAGTCAGTAAAGAAGTGGAATTTTTTATGTTTGATCTTTTCTGGCTTCTTACTTTCTTTTGTAAGGGTAGTGTAGCTTTCTCTGCTAATCCTTTATGTCTAAAGTGATGCCTAATTAATGTTATCCAGAAAGAGGTGTTACAATCCATTTGTCCTCAACATCAAAACCCAGGACAGAGGTTTTTACACTTAATGAATCATAGAAACAATTTGTGTACATGAGTTTCCAGGGTTAAGTAGAGTAGCAGACCTGTTCATTAATGTTCTTCATGTTTCACTGTTGCAGTAATTACATTTGGATTATCTGCTTGCAGGTAGCCCTCAGTTGGCCTGATTAACAAAGTCTTGGGTCCTGCATTGGTTGCTGTCCCTTCTTCCATGACGTCAGGTCGTCAGGGGTATAAAACATGCAGCTGATGCCATTACATCAGTCTTTCTTGCCGTGTGGTACCTGAAGCAGAAGCAGTTCACACGTGCCAGTCGGCCAACTCCTGAAATTTTCATTTTCGAGTTTCAGAACCGAAGTCTTCAACTAAAGCTAAGTACCCTGTTGGAGAAACTTTTTCTTGCTCCTTTCCAATGTCAGTAAAACTTAATAATTGCATTACTTGTGGAAAGCAAATACCTCATAAAGATTTTCATTCGTACTGTATTCATTGCCTAGGCCATGACCACGACGTACCTTGCTGTCGGTTTTGAGCTTTGTTTAATCAGCGCACTATCCGTCGTCGGTATATTTTCACCTCTAAATATTTCGGTTCTCAGTTTAATTATCCAGAAATGTCATTGGTTAGCTATCTGACTACTGGGATTCTGAAAAAACGCAAAGATAAAGACAGAGACAGGCTGCCAAGGTCCAAAAATGCAGACAATGCTTCTCCTAATCCAGTTGCCAGTTCGCCGGTGCTCAGTGAGGTGCTTTCATAGCCCCTGATACCCGCTACTTCTGATTCGCAGGCCTCTACTGAGACCCATTCAGAGTCCAGTATGCCATGAGATGCTTCAACTATGGAACTCGCGGATGTCTCTACCTTGGTTGGTTCCGGAGCCGCTGTGCAGGCACTGGCTTCTGAGGGTGTATTCAGGCCTACCGACTTACATATTAAACTGACGCCTCCTTCTTCTCTTAGGCCTAAATCTCGAACCATGCCGAAAAAAACTGACACCCAGGCCACATGCTCAGGCCTCTATGTCAAAAAAAATGATAAGAATGGCTGAAGATCTAATAACTCTTAATCAGGGGTAGCCAACCCCCCCCCCTTTCTAAGAGGCCTATGACTATAGTGATTTATGAATATTCTGACCAGGATTCTGTTTTTTTTTTATTCTTCTGATTATCTGGATTTGCCCTTATCTACTTATGAGGATTCTGATGCCAAGGGCTCCATTCCTTCTCTTCCCCTCCAGAGGATTTTTCTTTTGGGGAAACCTTACATACTCTAAGGGAGCATTTTCACTGGGAAAGCCATGATTTTTCTGATTCAAAAAAGAGGCTTAGGGATTTCTTACTCCTACCTCAGCATAGGCCTTTAGCTATTCCTCCTGTACTAGACATTGTTAATGATGCCTTTTCAGAATCTAGTTTGGCCCCTGATTCCTTGCCTCCTGCTCCCAGAAAACCAGACAGATACTACAGGATTCCTGAGTCACACAATTTTCTTTTTTTAAAAATCCTATTGCGGATCCAGAGACTATTTCACAGGAGCCCAAGGGCATTAAGGCTTCTACTGCTAAAAATCCTACCCCTTCTGATAGAGACTTCAGGGCAATGGATAGATGGGGTAAGAAGGTTTACACTTCTGCAACCTTGGCCATTAGGGCTTTAAACTGCCAGTTTCATATGTTAAAGTATCAGCAACATGTTACTGGACTGCTTAAACAGATAATGATGTTGATTCCTGACTGTGTGGAAAATAAAGAATTACAAGATTTAATGAATTATGCTGAACAAGTTGGAAAACATACTTTGCAATGTGGGTTTGAGTCATTAGAGGCCTCTTGCAGGGCCGCTGTTACTGGGTCTGTGCTCAGAAAGCATGCTTGGCTTAAGGAGCAATATTTGCCTGATCATGTTAAAGCTAAATTGTTGGATGCTCCCTTAAATCAGTACCGCCTGTTTGGCAACAAGGCTGAGGAAGTTCTTAAAAAGATGGAAGTTAAAACTAAATCTATGCAAATTGTTAAAGATTTATTACATGTTCAGCCTCCTAGATTTAGTAGGCACTGGCCTTCTAAGAATTGGTCCTTTCCAGCCCCTTCCAGGTCTTCTCAAGCCAAACCTAGACACAGCAAAAACCCCAGGTTTCAGTCCCAGGGGACACACAGGACTAAGCAGTGGGGGGCCTCCACTTCCAAATCTGGGAGTAATTAGACTCCCCCTATGGTAAACTGTCCCAATGACTTCCTTTTAAAATTTCCAAGCACTTATCAACTGGTTGCCCCTTTGGGGGGAAAGATTGCTCTTCATGCAAAGAACTGGGAACTCATTACCCAGGACAAATGGGTTTTAAATAGTGTCCCATGGATACAGATTTCACTTCCATACATTGCAAACACCAAGTGGGTGGCCAGACCTACCCCCAAATCAGTGGGCAGAGGCCCAAAAACAAGTGCTTTCTCTCTTAAGCATGGGGGCTATTCAACTGGTACCAGAAGAGAAAAAGGGACAAGGATTCTACTTGAGACTTTTCCTGGTACCCAGAAAAGACAATTCAAGGCATCCTATCCTGGACTTGTCTACTCTAAACACCTTTCTGGAGATTCCAAAATTCAAGATGCTGACTCTTCAACAATTACTTCCTATTCTAGGCAAAGATGCCTGGTTGGCAACACTAGATTTAAAAGAAGCATACCTGCACATCCCAATCAGGGAATCTTGCAGAAGATACCTACACTTCAAAGCAGGCTATGCGCACTATCAGTTCTCTGCACTGCCCTTTTGCTTATCTACTGCACCCAGGGTATTCACAAAGTGCCTAGCTCCAGTTATTGCATTTTGCAGGCAAAGAAATATTCAAATATACCCATACCTGGAAGACTGTCTAATTCAGGCAGAAAGCCAGGACATGCTTTTGAATCATCTGGCCTTTGTACAAAGGGTTCTAACTTGTTTGGGGTACACCATAAATGAAAAGAAATCACACCTGGTAACCTGCCAACAAATTATATTCCTGGGAGCAAGCTTGAATACAACTTCCCAGATGGCCTACCTCACGCCAGAGAAACAAATTCATTTGAGAACCTACTTCAAACAAGTGGCCACAAAGACCCTGCTATCTGCAAGACAAATACTGCAAGCCTTGGGGTTCATGGCCTCCTGCATTCGTCTAATTCCATATGCAAGACTGCATATGAGGAAACTACAGTGGTATCTAAAAAGCATATGTTGTCAACATTCTCAGGATCTAGAAGCAATGATTCCTGTCATACCTTGCCTATGCCTAAAGTTCATTTGGTGGGCAGAGGCCTGCTACCAAAACAAGGGACTACCTTTCACACCACCACTCCCTGCCACCCAAACCCTAACAACAGACGCATCAAACTATGCATGGGGGGCTCACCTGACAGGGAAGTGCATTCAGGGCAAATGGAACCCAAGTCAAATGCACCTGCATATTAATCAAAAAGAAATGTTAGCTGTACAGAATGCTCTGACAGCCTTCAAGGACCACATTCTTCCAGGACAACTAATGGTAAAGACGGACAACACCACTGTTATGTGGTACATAAACAAGCAGGGGAGCACACATTCTTACCCCCTCTGCAGATTAGCCATGGCATTGTGGAACACAGCCTTGAGCTACCAAGTGCACCTACAAGCTCAATTCCTGCCATGAAAGTTAAATACACTGGCAGATGGACTAAGCAGAAACCTTATGGACCCACACGAGTGGAAACTGGAACCAAGGATTTTCAACATGTTGACAAGCAAATGGGGGAGTCCAGATATAGACCTGATTGCCTCTCCCCAGAACTACCACTTGGACAATTTTTACACAAGGACTCCCCACAAACAAGCCTGGAAATTGGATGCTCTGTCCTTCAGCTGGAAAAACCTATCAATCTATGCCTTCCCCCCTCTGCCTCTGCTCTCCAAAGTATTACTAAAAATCAAACAGGACAAACCAAGGATGATTTTGATTGCTCCAGACTAGCCGCGCTAACACTGGTACCCCCCCCCCCCATGCAGTGTGTCACGGTTATCCCCATGGCACCTGCCTCAGACTCCTTCCCTGTTGTCTTAACAGGAGAAACAGATTCTGCACCCTCAGCTTCTAACACTGAACCTTGCAGCCTGGCTAATTACATGAACTCTCCTTTACCATCCCTCAGTAAACCTGTGATGGATATCATTTTAGAGGCAAGGAGGCCTAGCACTAGAAACTCCTATGCTGAAAAATGGAGCAGAGCCCAATTTACCTCAGATTTTACAATACTTAACTGAGATGCTTCACAAGGGCCTGTCTTTTTCCTCCATTAAAATCCACGCCTCAGCCATTTCAGCTTATTATAACACAGAACCCCCCCTCTTATCGCATCCACTGCTCAAGCAGTTCCTCAGAGGGACCAAAAATTTAAGACCACCCAGGAGAGCTCCAACCCCCAGTCTGGGACCTTAACTTTGTTTTGGAGAAACTCACTCTACCTCCTTTCGAACCAGCTGCTATTGCAGACCTAAAATGTCTTTCTTGGAAAACAGCTTTCCTTTTAGCAATCACATCAGCTAGAAGGGTATCTGAATTACAGGCCCTTATGGCAGTGGAGCCTTTCATCATCTTTCATGCGGACAGGGTGTCCCTCAGAACCAATCCATCCTTCATGCCCAAGGTGGTATCCAGTGTGGCTCTTAATCAATCCATTCATTTGCCAACTTTCTTTCCGAATCCACAGAACAAAGGAGAATGGATATTGCATTCCTTAGATGTGCACAGACAACTCAGATTCTACTTGGACAGGACTAAAACCTCAAAGGAAATCAGGGTAGCATTTGCTGCAGGGGCAGAGGGGAAGGCTATTTCAAAGCAAACTATTTCTAAATGGATAGGCCATTGCATTCATTTCTGCTATAAGCACAATGGAAAACCTATCCCACAGGGAATCAGACGTCACTCCACCAGGGCTGCATCTATCTCTACAGCCTTTCTCAGAGGCATCCCTACCAGGGACATCCTAGAAGCTGCTACCTGGAGTTCTGTACATACTTTCACCAAGCATTACCATTTGCCAATTTTCTCTAAATCCAGAGCTGGCTTTGCCACTGCAGTCTTGCAGGGCCTTATAGCTGGTCCTAATGCTATCTAAATTCCTCCTCCCAACTACAGCTTTGGGAATCTACCCAAATGTAATAACTGCAACAGTGAAACACGAAGAACATAGTACAGTTGTGTACACTTATAATAAATGTAGATGTTCGCGTGTATTCACTGTTGTAGTCCTGGTTACCCTCCCTCAAGCCTCCTAACTTCTTTTGGCTATACCTCTACTTTCTATTACTATGTGTAAAAGCCTTTTTGGTGTATTTGCTTTTTTGTTGGAGGTATTTCATTGTACTTTTATGACTAATTGCTACCCATTAGGGGGGCACCTGACATCTGGGGCAAGAAAAACTGCTGTAATGGTGTCGGCTGCATGTTTTATACCCCTGATGACCTGATGTCATGGAAGAAGGGACAGCAACCAAAGCAGGACCCAAGACTTTGTTAATCAGGCCGACTGAGGGCTACCTGCAAGCAGATAACCCAAATGTAATGACTGCAACAGTGAATACACTCGAACATCTACATTTATCGTAAGTGTACACAACTGTACTTTTTGTTTCATGTAATTATAATAAACAAAGGGTTCCTGTGGACAACTTGGCAATTTCTAACTTGCCAGCTTCAATAAACCAATAGGGTAATCATTTGAAATGTCAGGACTTGGTACCCTCTGTTCATTTTTGTCCTGCCATTTGTGAGACTGAAACAGGTTCATTGAGTTCAGTGCTTTATCCCGGTTAACAAATACAAAATAAAATAAGCTGCCTGGTTTATGCATACACACGTACATGCGTGTGTGTGTGTGTGTGTGTGTGTGTGTGTGTGTGTGTGTGTGTGTGTGTGTGTGTGTGTGTGTGTGTGTGTGCGTTCGTGTGCATGCACATGAACACGCATGTATATTTACTGATGAAATTCACATTATTAAAGGTGCATGAAAGCATTCAATTTACATGTTGGTCAGTGATAGCTTTGATAAGTGAAATTTGTATTTGATAATTAATATTACAACCCTTTTCAAAATTCAACTATACCAGCATTCTAAGGTGAACATTTATTTTTTATTACAAAATATCTGTTACCTCTGACAACTTCAAAAGCATTATTTCTCATACAAGTGAATAGAAGATGTCAGTAAAAATTAAGTAATAGCATAGACATGGACTGATTTAATCTGCTATCTGAGTTCAATCAGTACATAACTTATGTGTCTGGTACCTATGTTTTGTTCCATTTTTACACATTCTATGTTCTGCGAACAACTTTGTATGACATGATTATCTTTTTTGTAATGAAACTTATAGAATATACTAACTTATTAATTTCTGATAGCTAGTGTGGTGCTTAGCTAATGTGTGATATGCTGAGTATGACATACATACATAAGGACATGTGAACAACAATGGGTAGCTGCAGACACCTGAATGCTCTGTAAACCACCATGGTAAAAAAAACAAAAGAAAACAAAAAAAAAAAACATGAATTATATCATGTTTACACTGCAATGATACACGTAATGATAAGCCTTCTTTATAAGTTACTTCAAGTCAGAGATACCACATTAATATTTTGTGTCTATTTTGCATTTTAATTGTTGAATATGTTAACAATGGGCAAGAACAATTATAGCAGTATGTGAAGCTTCTAAGATGCTATTGTACATTATGTAAAGAGAAACATCTATACCCATTCTAACATTGCTGTAAGCTTATACACCCTTCACTACTCATAAACTTCAGTACTCAACAGTCAGACATCGCATTACATGATTCATCTGCTTTGTTTATATGCAAGGCATGTAATGCATGCACCTAACAATAGGCTGTCAGTAACCTCAGGACATGTATTGACACACTTAGTTGAAATGTGATGATGCAGTAGATACAGGAATACCAGCTGGAGAGTCAGGCTATAACACTACTGATCTTTTAAGATAAATAAGTATACAAAATGATAGCTTCATTAAAAAGAAAATGAGTCTGTGAGCCTTTTAACATCTTCATTCTAACTATCACAGGATATTTATTTTACTGTACCATTCTGAGTTTGCACATTTTCAAACAAATTGCATCATACAGTTTTTATTAAACTGAAAGACACATTCCTTTTAGGTCAAAAAATAGATTCAGAAAAAAATCACTCAGTTTTGATATTTCCTCAATAACTATAATCTTTAAGATTCATGAAAATCGAAGTCTGTGTCTTAGAAGGCAATGTTTCATGATGTAGCTCTTCCACCTCCTCTGGTTTGCCTTTCGGACTGCATGAATAAATAAAAATGGTTTCCATAGTAGAATTTCTTACTGCAAGTCAACTGGCTCCATGGGTCAGGATGAATAGTTAGGCCTGTCAATGCACCGCTATACAGGAAGCACATCTGCCCTTACATCCCACCTTGGTCCCTTCTTGTCATACTTCGGGTATGGTCAAAATACTGTTAACAAGTCACAAATGGAACTGTACGGAACACGGCTGTATCATAGAAATAAACTTTAATATAACAACATGACTATAAATAAAAATAAAATGATGAAAAAACGGTCACAGAGTAAAATAGGTTAGTACTTTCACATATAACATATATGCTTCATCAGATCTGAAAGAAACTTCCAGTTTCCAGTTTTCCAGTGTCCTAAAATTTGAATTGCCTTTATTTGGAAGTGTAACATATGAGTGATAACATACCATACTCCTGCTTGAAATTGTTATAAGTTCTATAAAAAACATTGCGTAATGATTTTCTTAATGCAGATAGTGTACATCCATCATTGAAGCCATGTTTATTTTCATTGTCTCAGAAAATTTGGTAGAATTACAGAATATGGATTGTCTGAGTGCCACTAAAAACAAAAGACACAGTGAAATTTCATAGATGCTATTTACAAAGTCACCTGTTTAAATGTCAGCCCTTTTTTGTTTTAATTCTTTAGATTGACAATCAGAGCATTATAATATATTCTATGAGAGTGCATTTCCTTTTCCGCAAGGTATGGACCTTGGAATTAGTATATTTAAGCAAGGTGGATGTGAGGGGGTGAAGATCCTCCACATGGAGATGCAGCACTATTTTTAGACTAGATTTCTCACTCATATTTATACCGCTATAAATTCAGTGTTCTGCATTTCAAGTCTTCTTTTATTTAACTGATATAGATGTATGCTAAATAGCTAATAGAACCATCCAGATTACAATAACCCACATCAGTTATCATGGGAGTATGTCTCAGAATTTCATCTAATAATGGAATTTAGTTATTTTATTAACCATAAGGAAGTGTGATTAAACCATCATTTGTTTGTTGAACGGTACTGCTGTACACTTGGATCATTTAATAGCCTCATATATAAATACCAGGCAAGCAGACTGGTTACAGTTACGTGCCTATCCAATAAGCAGGCAGTAACCAAAGGAGAGAATCGACACCCTGTACAGTCTGTCTATCAGGTAAATACCTTATCTCCAAGATGTTCAGGTGTATGTGTTATTACTCATTAAAACTACACTTGTTCAGTATTTTCATAAATGATATATGGCTAAACAAGAAGATAAATATTGTCAGATAGTATGATTATACCAACAGAAATGTAGAGAATGCAAAGAATGAAGATGGGGGAGTTACACAACAGCATAAATGGGGGTGCATGCCAGAACTGGAAGGGAGAGCTTTTAACCTGATGTGGGGAAGACAGGAGTAATATACAAGGAAAAAGAAGTAATGCATATAATTATGGAATAGATAAACATGTAATTCAAATGCCTGCAATGGTTAAAGACTCTGGAATGACTTAGATTAAAGAATGAAGTCCACCTTTTGTAAGACAGTGAGAACATCATTTACTAAAGAGATGCCTTGAAAATAGTACATGAGAAAGTAGAGTCATACCTCACAGAATCAAAAGAAATTCACCCGTAGAGATGCTTTTAAAACCAAAGCCAGTTAGACCCTATGAGACGCCATGACACAAAAAGTAAGACTTAACTTGAGATTGCAAACAGTATAAGTTTAAAAGGAAAGATGTCTTGCCATGTCAGGCAGAGCAGTCAACAAGCTGCTTCCTGTTGTCGATGGTTTGATTATCTCTGCCTCCTTTTGCCTACTACATGACTCTTAGCAAGTCACTTACAAAAAACTGCTCTGGGGTGAATAGCATACTGGGCTAGGTCTAAAAGACCCCCTGGACCATATACCTCTTTAACTACCTATGAAATTCTTATAGGGAATAACTAAGTAAGATCCATCAGACACACTCCAGCTTTTTTTCCAGTGCATTACTTGCAATAGAAATGCAGTGGTAACTTATTTTAGAGATGAATTTAATTTTACAGGATAGTTCATAAGTACTTTATTAGCTGCCCTTGCTGGCCATTTTTAGCTGGGGTAATTTCCCTTTCAAATGTGAAAAAAATCCTCATTCCTGTGTCCTTGAGGTAAACACCTTATCTGTTATACCAACCCCTAACTTAGATGCACTTCTTTAAAGTTAAACAGAAGGAATTTCATTTCTCATCAGTTTGAAATTAACTTTAAATATCCACAGGATTCTAAAAGAACCTTGATTCATAATATCATAGGCAGAGATTTTCACTGCCTGCCGTAGAATTCCATCTACACATACCTGACTGCTATTAAATATCCATTTAACACATAATCTGTTCAATTTCAAATATTTTAATTGCTATGAAACATTCATCAGATGCTAATACATCTCTTGTAAATATGTTGTATGTAATTAATAATCTTCAAACTGATCACTGCTGCAATAGCCTTAGCTAGATTGGTTATAGCCTGCCAAGGATCTAACAGTTGGTCAGCTTCCAAAGCTTCAGGGCACCTTGCATGTGCCCAAACTGTTAAGCAGATCAAGCTGAGCTGAGTAAAAGACCGGTCTAGACGAAGCCCTTCAGAGCTTTACTGCCGCCAAGGATTACACTCCTCTGAGGCTTGCAAGGATCGACGGTTGGCTTTTGCTTGCCTTAGCTGGGCAGATAAGTTCCCTTTGGGGAAAAAAAATCATATTCTTATTTTTTACTGATCTTTTATTACTTTCCTCTATTGGAAAGTTATTGTAAAGCTAGGAGTATTGTTTCAATGGTTTGTCTCGAGACATTTTTCCACTGTTGACCTGCCACAGTCTTTGAAAGTGCTTTTCACTGTGTTTTTTTGTTTGTCAGTAAAAAAGTAACTTTTGTGGACTGGTAGTTTATACTGTTATTGTAGCTTGTTTTCCCCAGGATGGAGACACTATTTTTGGCTTGCCCATTGAACAGATTGTCAGTCCCATGGTCAGTCCTTCTTCCAACCATAAAAGAAAAAACTTAAGCAAATAGTCTATGCCAGCACAGCAGGTTAACAATTTGGGTGATTTTGCTGTGGTCATTTGTTGAACCTCTGACCAGTCATCTTTTACCCCAGATCCCTCTGGTGTAGCACCTACAGTATAAACCAGGGGTTGGCCATGTCCTCTGCGGCTGTTGGGGACCCCTCAGTGGACAAGGGAAAGCCACTCTTGTTGGTCCTGGAACAGGAAACAGGGAAGGTTTCACTGTTGTGTCAGAATGCTGTGCACACACCTGGGTAAGCAGCAGCTACCATTAGTGACATAGTTGTCCCCATTTATCCTGTCAAAAAGAAACAAAAAAATAAGCATGCATCTACTCCTCCTCAAATTTCTTTGGCTAGAAGTAGTTTACTGGGACTATTTCAGGGTTTGATTTAGGCTATTGATCCTTCTTGCAGAGTAGTATCCAGTAAAAGAAAGAGGGATGCCTCCTTTCCTGAAGTGAATCACGTTTCTGAATCTGAACAGGAAGATACAAAGTAGGATTTTGCATTTTTTCCTCAGGTTTCTGATTCAGACTTGGAGGAGAGCTGACTTTCTGATTCTCACTGTGGGGGTTTCTCTTTTTCTAAAAGTATTGCTAGAATGCCCTAGTGTTTTCATTGGGAGAACACAGATTTCTCAGTTCCTCAGAAAATACTATGAGTTGTTACTTGTTACAGAAGGATTTTCTCGAACCGTCCTACACTCATTCCTCCTATCCTGTCTGCTTTAGAGGATGTGTGTCTTACTGCCTGAAATTTTCTTGATAGTCAGCCAGCTGTCCCTAAAAAGGCAGCTAGGATATCTTTTAAAATTTTATACACTGTTCCCAAACTTGACCAGGCAGCTTAGTTTGGCAGAGCTGCTCCTAGTTTGTTGACCTAAACCAGAGATCTGGAGTGAATCTGAACTAAATCCAGGGCATCCACTGTGTTCAACAAGAAATAAGTTTATTTTAAGTTTGCATTGCACTTGTTTGAACTGTATTTTGCTTAATTGCTGCTTCATTTTTGCTGTTTTCAATATTGTGACTGTTTTTTTTCTTCTGCACTTTGAATTTCTAGCACTTCTGTATTTCATAGCATAGTCTAAATTCACATTTGCTGAATCTAGGCTGGCTATTACTTGAGTAGTAAAACAAGCTGTCCTACATGAAGAGGGTCCTCCTGCACACTTGTGGCAGAAGTGTGCTGCCCAGGACCCATCTGAGTTGGCAATTGCTGGAAAAAGGCTTAGTTTTGGGCTTTCCGTTTGATTAGTTTGTGCTAAAACTGTTTAACTTTGCTTATATTTAAACCCTACATTTAGCGCTGCCGTGTAGAGACATAAATGCTTAGAAATGTAATTTTTTCTTGATATCTGTTAGAGAGCCCTACTTAGCTCCAATGTCTGTCTGTGCGCATTGCTACCCAGTGAACAACTCAGCTGTGCATTGACACAGTCTTCCATGCTTAGCCCCCACAGAACAGACATCTTCTTTAGGCTGACAAGCAAACCCTCGTCCATCTAGCCCATCCCCACTAGTTACTACAGTATATACATGCCATAATGGACAGACAGTTTCTCACCATTTCCCCAGCCAACCTGCTTGACATGGGCATCCTGTGGCAATGTCGCAATTGCCTCATGTATATTGACAACTACTGCTCCTAAAGCAAACAAATACAGTACATGAGAGATGTAACTATACCATGAAATTAGAATCAGTCCTGTCTCATAACAATAAACAAGACATACAACAGGTTGTCAGTCCACATAATTACCCTCTCACACAAGATAAGGTCAACACACATAAACCCACATATGCGGAGATACTCACTAAGAGCGTACCAGAGGATCAGAGACCTCCCAAATGCAAACAAACACATACACATACTGGTACACAAACAGAAAACACCACTATATATAGCAATATGCTCATCAGTGTCTTAACAATTAATCCCCTAAGGCAAAACACGTCAAAACCTGATGTTCTGGTCATAGGTGACTCAATAGTGAGAGACATACATCTCCCCCTCACCAGCTTGAACAAGGAGAAGGTCATAGTCAGCTGACTATCAGGTGTCAGGATCTATCATATCACGCAAGTACACACTCAAGCCACTCAGCAGCAATTACCGTTATGACTCTGTCATAGTACATGTTGGTGTAAATGACTTGAGATGTACCTCTGTGGACTACGTGAAGAAAGACATGACCAAACTCTCAGATTATGTATGCCAGGTAGGAATGTCCTTAGCTCTAAGCAGCATTCTACCTTCATAGGTTCATAGGTTCAGAGGTGTGTACTAGGCTAATGGCCCTGGAGCCTTTACAAGCCAGCCCATAGGATTACCCTGGCATTGTGCCACCCGACCTTAGTTCCCAATGCATCTGTCAAGTAGAGCCACTTGAGTGATCCCTGGGGTGAATTTTCTATTTCCCATCCACTCATAAAGATTTCTCTTGAAGAAGGCCAGTCAGGTGCTCTGTTTGACATGTATGGGAAGTCTATTCCATAGAACCTGTCACTCACTTAACATGATGCCACAATACAGGCAAAAAAATGATTGATTTCATTAATTGGCTTAGTTTCTCGTGTCACTCCACAGAGATCCAGTATCTACAAATAAAAATTTAAAGCAATAAATGTTGTAATAAAGTGCTTCAATTCCCACAAATTTTAAAGTTAAATATACAATTCACATCTTACAAAATTACCCATTCAAGCTGACTGCAAGGTTCAGCCCCTTAGGAAAAAAGTGTGTTAAAATTAATAATCATCCTCCTTTCTAACCTCAATAATTTTGTGATAAAATCACTCCCTCTCATCATGCAAGGTTGTCGCAATACACAGAAAAACAGACTATGGTCAGAAACCTCTTCTGGGCATCTTACGAAATACCTCTGAAGATAAGTTTAAAGTTGAAAAGATTAATGAAACGGTGGCTAGGTTATTAATGAAAGGTTATAGTAAGAGTGCTTTGGAGGTTGCAGTGAAGAGGGTTGTTTATGATGGAGAAAGTAGCAGTGTGGGTGTGAATTTCAGTCATAGAAATCATGCAAAAAATGTGCCTGAATGGAAGAGGGATGGTAGGAATAGGGATCTTCCACACAATCAGTTGGAGAACAAAGATATTTATTTTGTTATGAAATATTCCCCATTTTCTGAAATGGTGAGAAGATTGGTAATGGAGTCTTGGCATCTTATAACACATGATGAGCAGTTTGGCCAATTATTTCCAAAGTATGTCAAATTTTCCTTTGGGAGATATTTAAATTTGAAAGAATTATCGAACCTTAGGTGGACCAGTGTTAGTGGCGATAAGGTGGGCACAGTCTCTTGTGGCCATTGTAGGTTGTGCAGTAAGGTTAGAAATCTAACAGGTATCCATATTAATGGTAGAAAATTTACATCCAAGGGTCAATTCAATTGTAGCTCTTGTGGAGTGGTGTACATTTTGCGTTGTGGTATATTGGGCAGACCAAAAGAATGGTTAGGGCTAGAAGTTTAGAACGCGAGAGATATCAAAAATGCAAACACTAGTAGTCCTGTTACTGAGCATTTTTATATGGCCCACGGGATTTCTGACCAAAGTTTGTTTTTCTGTGTATTGGGACAACCTTGCACATTGAGAGGGGGTGATTTTATCATGAAATTATTGAGGTTAGAAAGTAGGATGATTATTAATTTTAACACACTTTTCCCTAAGGGTTTGAACCTTAAAGACAGCTTGAATGAGTAATTTTGTAAGATGTGAATTGTATATTTAACTTTAAAATTTGAGGGAACTGAAGCACTTTATTACAATATTTATTGTTTTAAAATGTTATTTGTTGCTGCAGAAGTTGGTAGAAATTGTTATTAAAGGAGATCCAGTATCTGCCTCTCTGCAAAGACATGGTCGACATCCTACACTGCTGTGCCAGAGATGGCCTTCACCTGCCTCCTCAAGGCTTTCAGGTACTGGCAAAGATGCTTGCCTCACACATAGTGCCTTTTTTAGGCAACGTCAAAACAACAAATCTTCTGTCATAAAGAAATCCACTAAAAACAAACTCAAGGTCATGACTCATAATGCTAGGTGCTTAAACAGTAGATTGCATCCCTGAAGCACTCCTAACCTTGGAAGATGCTGACGTTTGTGCACTCACTGAGGCTTGGTTCAAGGCCACTGAGAGCACCCAAGCCATACAAGGTTAAACTGCCTTTCACATGTTCAGACCCCAAAACATGCTGAAAGAACCAAAGGTGGAGGTGTAGCCATCTTCATTAAATCCAAACACACCACAAGACTGGTGAAACAGTATGACTCTTTTGAGCTACTCCAGGTCCAATTGGCTATAGGTAAAATATCGTTCCACATCATCGCTAGCAATAGGTCCCCCATCATGAACCAGGAGAAACATACTGTCTACCTGGACTTGCTAGAGTCACTCAGTATACAGCTAAACACCTTGGTTATGAGAGATTTCAACTAGCCTTCCATCGATTGGGCATCTTACATGAGCACAAATACGATAACTATTACATTCCTGGACTTTACTGATTCAAATGTCCTGGAACAGTTGGTCCACACTCCTAAAAGGGGCTCAGATGTCCTGGACCTTGTGCTCACAATCATTAGGAGGGGGTCACTGTACTAGCCCCTATGTTTTGCCCTCCCTGGTCAGGTCAGACCATAAATCTGTCTCGTTTAAAGTAAAGATCAAACTCAACACCTCCACAGGAGTAAATAAACTGAAAAAATGTATCCAAAGCAAACTATTGCCTACTAAGTGATAGTATAAAAAGTTTTAAAGCCCCTGTCAACATAACCAACAATAACTCCTATACAGAGGAGTACACAAATGCCCTATATAGCCACTTAAACAAATGCATTGACTCGACTGTACCTAGCAGGAACAAAGCCAGGACTTCTTGAAAAAATAAGACACCCTGGTGGACTGTAAGTATATACAACAAAAGAAAGAAACTGATATCTAAGAACAGTAGGGAACTTAACAGAGGAAGAGTATACTCCTTAGCTTGAACAAGCAAATCAGATATCTTGTTAAGTTCTCTAAGGCTAGCTATGAGTCTAAATTCACATCCCTAGCTAAAGACAATCATAAGGCATTCT
Source organism: Protopterus annectens (assembly GCF_019279795.1). NCBI lineage: Eukaryota > Metazoa > Chordata > Ceratodontiformes > Protopteridae > Protopterus > Protopterus annectens. The sequence continues at coordinate 653,423,224 of NC_056743.1, forward strand.
TTAGCTACATCCAAAACCTAAACGGGAATGCTCAGCTGTGTGCTGAATTTATAATGGATGGTACCACTCACACTGAACCTGAGGAAATTACCAACCTGCTAGCTGACAGACTTGGCAATAACTTCACCCTCCTGTCTTCACCAGACATTCCTGACATCAGTCCAGGATCGAGTATCTCCAAAGAACAAGTCATACAAGCACTCTGCAAGGTCAAGAACGCGGCCTCTATGAGATCAGATAACATCCTAGGTTGTTTACTAAATAATCTAAAACAAGATCTAGTGGAACCACTCTGCACTCTCTTTAACCATAGCCTGAGAACTGGCTTTGTTCTGACAGACTGGAGAACAGCAACACTAATCCCCTTGCACAAAGGGGGTCCATCATCTGACCCAGGGAACTATCAACCCATAAACCTAAGCAGTCTTATCTGCAAGGCCATGGAAAGAATAATCATGGACATCATCCACAAGGACATAGGAGACCTTCACACTCTTGACCCAACCCAGTTTGCTTTCATCAAGGGTAGATCTTACTTATTAAACCTAGTGGACTTCTTTAAGAATGTCACCAAAGCCCTGAATGAGGACAAAACAGTACATACCACCTATCTTGATTTAGCCAAGGCCTTTGACACAATCCTTCATTCAGGTATCATAGAAAAGCTCTCCTAGCTGAGGATTAACCCATACATTACTAGATGGCTAGCCAACTGGCTCACCGACATAATGCACACTGTCAAAGTTGGGGAGTCCACCTCCACCAGTAGACCAGTTACCAGTGGGCTACCACAGGGATCTATGCTGGGCCCTCAGCTGTTTGGAATCTATTTTTATGAAGTCCAGCAAAGGTAGATGGCCTGTGGCTTACCAAGTTTTAAGATGACTGTAAACTGGGCACAATCATAGAGTCCCCTGTCGATGTTAACTTATTACAGAAAGGGCTGACACAGAGAAATGACTGGTGCCAAACTCATGGAATAAAACTTAATGCAAAAAATGACTCATTATCCCCTTTGGCAAAGAAGTAGCCCCTGCTAATTATGATATAGATAGCACCCCTCTAAGTTCAAACTCAGTTGTGTGAGACTTGGGAACACAGGTTGATAGAAATCTAAACTTCGATCACCACGTGAACATAGTGATAAGAAAAGGATTCTACACTGCACATCTCATAAATGAGGGCATTGCATCCAAGACCAGGGAGGTTATAGCTCCACTGTACTTGACCATTATCAGACCAATAATTGAGTGCAATGCTCCCTTCTGTATGTCCTTCACCAGATATCTGTAGCAACTGGTGAAACCACAGGGGATTCTAACCAAGAGAACTCAGGTTCTCCAAAACATGACATACATGGAAAGACTAAAAGCCCTGTCACTGTACTCTGTATTTATGCAGAGTGCTGAGTGACAACCTTTGCCTGGCCTTCACAGAAGTCTCAGACCCTGTCCTAATAGAAATCCTGCACATCTGCAAATCAAATGAGACAAGAGTAATTCACTCCAGGGATCTCAACCTAGCCTGTGACATTAACAGAACATACTGGAGAGACAGATATATGTCCCAGCGATTGCCAATCCTCTGGAATAAGCTCCCAGACCATGTGAAGCAGATCTCCTCAATGACCCTATTCAAGCACAACCTTGACAACTGGATGGGTGACTGTAAACTCACCAAGGGGGTGGCACCTATGCCCCTCATGGACAGGGGCAGTCAGTGCTGATCACAGAATCACTGTGCTAATAATGATCATTAGCTGTAGTCAGTAAGGGTACTCTGGTTTTTACAATGTTAGGCTTGTAAAGGCCCTATGGCCATTATCCTAGTATCCTTATATGAACCTATGAACTTATGAGGTATAGACTTAATTGACTCGTCTGCTCCTAAGCACTTATTTCCAATCCTACTCTTTTTAATAAGGGTGGGAAAATTATCGATAGGTATGGGAAAAACATCATATACTTCTGCAACTTTGAATTTTAGGATTTTAAATTGCCACTCTCCATATTATGAAAATATGAAGAATGTTTTATCTGCAGTTTCTTCTTGTGAAGAAACATTGGCTTTAAATAACTTAGTTTCTTCTATTGCACAGGTTACTACTCATTGTTTGTAGTATGTGTATGACTATATTGATGCTTCTTCCAGGGCTATGGCCACTGGTTCTGTTTTAAAGTAGGTTTGCTTGGGTGCATTCTCAGAACCTCCATGATGAATTTTTAAATTCTGCATTGGCTAGAGATTTAGTGTTTGGCCCCTCTGCTGCAGAGGTGATCAAAAAGTGTAACTAAAGGGGCAAGCTAACTGAGGGAATATCTAAGATTTTTCAGCTCTCTTTCTCCAACTTGTCCATGGATTGGCTTTCTCCACATCTAATTTTGGCAAAAAACAGAATAAACAGTCTCAACAGAATTCAGGTAAACAGACATTTAAGAAGTGGCAAGGAGGTTCCAAAAATAAGTCTCAAACCTCCCAAGATCAAGTACACTCCAACAAGTCTGAATGGCTATCCAAGAGACCTTATGACCCCCTCCCACACTGGCCTTTTTTCTCTTCCAGAAACTCTAAATCTCCATTTTTCTCTTTGGCAACAGATTGCTTCAGACTAATGGGTTCTAAAAATTATTCATCAGGGTTACAGACAGCAGTGGGAAAAAATTCCTCCTTTCCAGGGGGTTATTCCTGATCTTGCAGGTCAGACTTTTTTGTTTCCACCTGTTCTTCATCACATGCTGTCCCAAGGTGTGATGTAACCAATTCTTCCTTCCCAGGTGGAGAAGGGGTATTATTGGAAGATGTTCCTAGTCCCAAAGGAATAAAATGCTTGGAGACCAGTTCTGTATCTTTCTTTCCTAAACCTGCTTGTGATAGTTCCCATATTCAAAATGATGTCATTTCACAACCTGGTCTCTTCTTCCTATTTCAAGTTTCCTGAAAATGCTAACCTTAAGTATTTATCATCACACTCCTATTCATCCAGACTTCAATTGTTTGTGTATTTGGATCACATTATCAGTTCTCAGCCTTACCCTTTGGACTGTCCAGAGCACCAAAAGTGTTCAAAAAGTGCCTAGCTACAGTTATAGCTCTTTGCAGGCTGCAGGGTATTCACATTTTTCCAAATTTATATGACTTACTTATATTTGCAGAGTCTTTTTCAAAATGTCAAGAATCTCTCTCTCTCTTGAGTGAGAGATCTCTTGCAGAAGCTAGGTTTCCAAGAAAAAATTCAAAATTCTTTTGAATTTGATTGTGTTCCTGAGATGTCAACTAGACAATTTAGTTCAAAGAGCTTTTCTTCCACAGGTAAAAATAGATCTTTTTTAGATCTATTTCTAAGGTTTTCCACTGAGGCTTAGGTCACTGCAGGGGAATACCTCAGGATTTTGGGTCTCATGGCATCTATGAGACTCATGATATGCCTGGCAAGAGTTCACATGAGAAAGGTACAGTGGCATCTGAAATCTCATTGGTCCCAGCATCAATACCTATTATCTTTTCAGATTCTGGTATTGGGGTTTGTCAAAAGAGAAATCACTTGGTGGAGACAACAGATATCCTTAAGTCAAGTTCTCGCCTTCTCCTTTCCTGCTCCAAAGCAGTCAGTTATCACAGATACTTTGGACTTTGCTTGGGGAGCAGTTTCAGAAGAGATAAAAGTACAGGGGGTGTGGAACACCAAGGACAGATGCCAGCACATAAATATCAAGAAGATGATTGCCTTGATTGAGGCACTTAATTTTCTGAACCATCTTTGGTCCCTAAAATGTTTTCCAGTGGTTACAGACAATACCACAGTGATGTGGTACATCAACAAGCAAGGTAGAACCAGGTCATACCTACTTTGCAGACTAGCCATGTTAGCTTGGGATATAGCTTCACAGAACAATCTCACTATACAGGCATCCTAAATTCTGCCACAGCAAAATTGTGTGGCAGACAAGTTGAGCAGGACTAGGGCAGACCCTCACAAATAGAAACCAGATCTTAGCATATTCCAAGATTTGATCCTTCTGTGGGGGATTCCTCAAGTAGTCCTCTTTGCCTCTTCTCTGATCAGTCAACTGGTCAAATTCTGTTCCAGGTCTTCATACAAGAAGGTCTGGAAGACAGATGCCTTTTCTTTTCCTTGGATAGAAATGTCCCTGTGTGCATTTCCACCCTTTTCACTAATATTCAGGGTACTTCTGAAGATTCAGAAGGCATCCCTCAAGATCATTTTGGTGACTTCCTTCTGGTCCAGGTATCCATGGTTCTGCCTTCTTTTGGAAATGGCCAGGAGCAGTTAGCACAAACTTCCTCACAGACTGAATCTACTCACACAAAAAGAGGAATGCTTGATTCATCCCAAAATCACTCATCTTCAGTTGACTTTCTGGATGATAGAGTTTTCTAGTTGGTACCAGAGGCATAACCATAATCCATTGAGAGATGGTTGTTCTCTGGTTTTACAATATTTGCGTGAGTTACTATCCATTGGCCTTTCTCACCTCTACCAAAGTTCATTTATCAGCTATTTCAGCATATCTGCCCATGGATCCTCCTCTTGCAAGGCAGTTGCATGTCAAAATGTTCTTGAAAGGGGTCTTGCTTAAGAGGCCTCCAAGTAAACCAGTGGCCCGTTCTTGGAATGTTAATTTTGTGTCAGAGAAACCAACAGTTGCTCCATTTGAACCTGCTAATCTGTCTGACTTGAGGTTCTTGCTCAACGTGGAAAACAGTTTTACTAATTGCTCTGGCCTTTGCAAGAATGTCATCTGAGCTGCAAGCTCTTGGCGAGTCAGTTCTACCTCATCTTCCACAAGGACAGGGTTTCTTTGAGAACTAATCCTTCTTTTATGCCTAAAGTGGTATCCAAGTTTACTTTAAGCCAAGCTGTCCATCTCATCCTTTTCTTTCCTAACCTAAAAATGAGGGAGAAATGATACTCCGTACCTTGGATGTCCACAGACAAACCAAGTACTATCTTGACATAACTAAATCTTTTAGCTCTTTGGATCACTTGTTCATTTCTTGTGAAGTTAAGAAGGGACTTTCATCTGCTTTTACTGTACTTGTGTTTCTACCTACTTCATTTTACTTTTGCATCATCTTAAAAATACTCAATTGTATGTATTACTGCTTGGTGTAACTCATTCTTAGCCTTTTGGTTTAAACACTTTGGCTTCGGACCAGTTGTTTTGCACTGAGAGGGTTTGTGGTCTGCACTGTTGTGGCAGAACAGGTAGCTTACATCCTTCTAGGTTGGCAACTGCTGATTGAGGGCTCAGTGTCTGTTATTCTAAAAGTGTATTAATTCTGGTTTAAGCACTTGGGCTTTCAGGCCAGTTATTTTACATTAAGAGGGTTTGTGGTCTGCACTCTTGTGGGAGGAGAGGCTGGATTCTGCCCTTCTGAGCTGGGAATTTCTGGTTAAAGGCTTATAGTGCATGCATATCTGAACTGCTTCTTACTGAAGTTGGTGCACCTTGTTTGCTGTGGCATAGACTGGATTCGGGCCTGCTGGATCTAGCTTTGTTTGTGAAACTTGAGCACTAATCCAGACATTCTCTAAAGTATTCAATTGTATTTATTACTACTTGGTTATAACTTGATTAAAGTGTAGCTATCATTCTAAGTCTTTTGGATTAAGCACTTGGGCTTCAGACCAGTTGTTTTACATTAGGAAGGTTTGTGGCAAGCACTGTGGTGGCAGGACAGGTAGCTTTCATCCTTCTAAGTTGGGAACTGCTGATTGAGAGCCCAGTGTCCAAGTGTATTAGTTCTGGTTTAAGCACTTGGGCTTCAGGCCAGTTATTTTACATTAAGAAGGTTCGTGGTCTGCACTCTTGTGGGAGAAGAGGCTGGACTCTGCCCTTCTGAGCTGGGAATTTCTGGTTAAAGGTTTATAGTGCCTGAATATTTGAACTGTATCTTACTGAAATTGGTACACCTTGTTTGCTGTAGCATAGACTAGATCCAGGCCTGCTGAATCTAGCTTTGTTTATATGCTTGTTGTTTGTTTGCTTGTTATTTCCTGGAACGCTAATTCCACCTAATACGGCTTCTCAGCTTCTGTGGATCACTAGTGATATCTGCATTGCTTACTGTACTTATTTCTTTGTTTCACTTGAAAGAAAGTTACTGTTTGTCGTTTTTGCATTTAGTTACTTGTAACACATTGCACTCAAGTTACCTGGCACTTGCTCACTAAAGCAATTATATAAGTCAGCACTAAAAATTAAAAGCACTACACCCTCACTCCCCACTGGTCCTTGTTTTCAATTATTAAGGAATTCCCAATATTATTCTAGCATGTCCAAAGGTCAGTTGTCAATCTCCTCTCCGGTCCAGCTGGTGAATCTGGGAATCTTGAGGCAATGTTATAACTGCCTCATATACACAGACAACCCTCTCCTCCTCCCACATAACACAAATACTTGCGAGAGATTCAGCTATTTAGCCAAACTGGAGGCTGAGCTCTCTCAACTCAGGACTGGCAAGACCAGACAGGAGGAGAAGGCAACTACACACACCACAAAACCAGCCTCACATAATGCTACCACACCACTGAATCAAACACATAAACACACAAAGACATACTCGGAGGCTCTGAGTAAAAATTTACCTAAACAGCAGAGGCCTCCAAAGCAGACACCCAAACAACTTCTACCTCAAGACACCCCACAAGCAACATATAAACCACAAAATCAGTGTGCAAAGCAGTCACAGCCCTTAAGGCCAAATACAACACCAAACATACTTGTCATAGGTGACTCCATAGTCAGACACACTGACGTCCCACTCACCAGGCTGAACAAGGAGAGGGTCACAGTAAGCTGCCTATCATGCGCTAGAATCCGCCACATAACACAAGCACTCGGGTCACTCCATGGCAAGTACAAATATGACACAGTCATTGTCCATGCTGGTGTGAACGACCTGAGACGTACCTCCCTGGACTACATGAAAAGAGACATAGAGGAGCTCTCTGATTATGTAGCCCAAGCAGGTATGACCCTGACCCTGAGCAGTATCCTTCCTTCACCAAGAATGATGCCACAATATAGAGACAAGATGATCAGCTTTAACAATTGGCTTAATGTCTGGTGTCATTCAAAGGGGATCCAGCGTCTGTCTGCCTGGGATGACATACTTGACAAGACAAGCTGCTTCGCAAGGGACGGCTTGCACCTGTCACCCCTGGGATTCCAGATATTGGCTAAGGCACTTGCCACCCCCATAGTGCCTTTTTTAGGCAAGGCTCAAATTCTAAACCTACCACCCTAGAAAACAAAAATGGGAAGAAACTGAGGGTAATGCTGCTCAATGCCAGAAGTCTAAATCTCAAAATGCACGCACTCGAGGCCCTTCTCAGTATGGAGAACATTGATGTCTGTGCTGTAACTGAAACCTGGTTCAAGGCTCCTGAGAGCACCCCGGCACTATTAGGTTTTACCTCATATCATGCGTTCCGAACCACACCACAAAAGGAGGGGGTGTATCCATATTCATAAAGGATACCCACACCTACAGGTTGGTGGCAATGCATGAAGCTTCGGAAACCATCCAGGTGCAACTAACCATAGGCAAAACTGCTCTACAAATTGTAGCATGCTACAGGCCACCCTCTCAAACTCAGGAACCCCACACAGCCTTCCTGAAGACACTGGAGGGTATAAATGTATCTCCAAACACCATCATATTGGGTGACTTCAACTACCCGAATATAGACTGGGAACATTACTCAAGCCCTAACTTTCTAGCCCAACGGTTCCTGGAGTTCATAAATTCAAATGCCATGGAACAGCTAGTCACTGTTCCCACGAGAGGAGAAAATATACTAGATCTCATTATCACAAACATGGGGACAAAATGCTCCACACCGGAAGTATATCCCTCATTGGTGAGATCTGATCATAAACTAATCTCACTGGAAATCCACATCCCGCCCCCACCCCAAACAAAAAAGACTACAGTGAAGAACTTCTCTAAAGCAAACTTCACACTACTCAAGACTGGTGTGGTATCCTTCAAGGCCCCTGAGCCAGTGGAAACCACAACCCAAGCTGCAGAAGCCCTTACAAATGCCTTCTATGAACACCTCCAGGACTGCATGGATCAGGCAATCCCAAATAAAACCGAGACTCTTTCCACAAAGGGCAAACATCCAGTCTGGTGGACCCCAGCCATTAACAAACTTTACAATAAGAGGAGAAAGCTATTACATGATAGAACAAAATCCATAAAAGGGAAGTCACCCCTGATCGTTATTAGTAAAAAAATATGAGCACTCATAAAATCAACTAAGGCCAATTTTGAGAGAAAAATTGCCATGGATTCAAAGGACAATCATAAGGCCTTTTTCAGCTATGTTAGGAACCTGGGTGGAAACTCCCAGATATGCTCAGAATTAGTCCAAAATGATACAAAAATCACTGAACCCACAGACATTGCCAACATACTGGCAGACAGGTTCAGTGCAAACTTCACCCCCCTCCCCTAAAGGAGAGATAACTATCCCAGCGGAGTGTAGCCTCCCAGACATCTCAAATGCGCAGGTGAAAGCTGCTCTCTCTAAAGCTAAAAACACAGCATCAATGGGACCGGATGGCGTCCCCGGCTGTGTGCTACACGAGCTAAATGAGGAATTAAACCCGCACATAAGGCAGCTGTTTAATCTCAGCCTTACCACAGGATACATGCCCAAGGAGTGGCGTACGGCAACTGTGGCCCCACTCCACAAAGGCGGTGCCTCTACGGACCCTGGTAATTACTGCCCCATAAGCTTAACAAGTCTAGTCTGCAAAGCTATGGAGAGGATCATAATGGAGCTCATAATCAAAGATATAGGGGACTTGCAGACATTGGACCCGACCCAGTTTGGCTTTGTCAAGGGCAGATCATGCCTTTTGAACTTGGTCGACTTCTTCAAAACAGTCACCAAGGCCATTGATGAGGGAAAGGCAGTCCATACAGCCTACCTTGACCTTGCAAAGGCTTTCGACACAATACCCCACTCGGGTATTGTAGAAAAACTTACCAGCTTAAATGTAAACCCATATGTCACAAGATGGGTTGCAAACTGGCTTAAGGACAGAACCCACAGGGTTAGAGTTGCTGGCGCTATGTCAGACTCGAAGCCGGTCACAAGTGGTGTCCCACAGGGCTCGGTCCTTGGCCCCCTATTGTTCGGCATCTACTTCTGAGAAGTACAGGCCAACATGGGAGGACTTTGGCTGTCAAACTTTGCAGGCGACTGCAAACTGGGCGCCATAGTGGAAAGTGCATCGGACATGGATATCCTTCAGAAGGGACTCACGGAAACAGATAGCTGGTGCCAGAGCCATGGCCTGAAGTTAAACGCCAAAAAATGTATAGTCATACCCTTCGGGAAAAACAAGGTAACCCCAAGCTACCATATAGGTGGCAATCCACTAAGCACAGAAGAGGTTATCAGGGACCTGGGGACCCAGGTTGACAGTGGCCTTTCTTTGACACTCACATTGCTAAAGTGGTTAGAAAGACCTTCTACATTGCCCACCTGATCATGAAGGGATTCACATCCAGATCTAGTGAGGTCATTGTTCCCCTGTACTCTTCACTTATCAGACCAATGATCGAGTACAATGCCCCATTCGGGATGTATCTCACCCGACATCTGCAGCAATTGGAGAGACCCCAAAAGTTCCTCACCAAAAGGATAAAGGGACTCCAAAATCTGTCATATGCTGCCAGATTGAAGAAACTCCAGCTCTATTCAGTCGCATACCGTCTGCTCAGAGGTGACATGTGCCTGACATACAAGGCCATGTCCAACCTGGAATTAATGGACATGCTCCACCTCAAAATATCCAAATCCACCAAAACCACTAGAGCAAGTGACTTAAACCTTAGCACGGATATAAATAGGACATGCTGGAGGGATAGATTTATCACTCAGAGACTCCCTATGCTGTGGAATAAAATCCCAGTCCATGTGAGGCAGAGCACCTCGCTGGCTCTGTTCAAGAGAAATCTTGACCTGTGGATGGGAGATCGTAGGTTTACCCCGGGAATCATCTCTGTGTCACAGCTGGACAGAGGCACAACAAACTAATGGGCACAGTATTTTTTCATATAAGGGGTGGCGTAAGCCACAAAACTTTGGGCTAGGCTTATAAATGCCTTAGGGCAGATAGCCTAGTATAAACCTATGAACCTATGAACCTATGAACCTATGACAACCTGTGTCAAAACAGACTATTTCCAAATGGCTGTCTAAGGCTATTACTTTTTGTTATATTCACCATGACAAATCTATTCCAGGCAGGGTCAACACCCATTCTACAAGGACCTTGGCTTCTTTTATGGCTTTTTGGAAAGGGTTGGATTCTAGAAGTATGCTAGAAGCTACTATTTAGTCCTCTGTACACACTTTAACAAAACACTATACACTGGATTCCTTCTCTAGGTCTGTAAAAAACTTTGCTAGGACCATTTTCCAGGGTATCTTGGACTGTTCTCCTTCCACCTCCCAAATATAGTAAACTATGGAAATTTACCCATATAGCTAAGGCTACTACAGCAGTGATCAATATGAAGAACATAGCAGAGTTGGGTAAGCTGAACTCACAATAACAGTAGATGCTTGAATCATCATTTCTGCAGTAGTCACTCCATCCCTGTATCCCCTTGTTTTTTGGTGCAATTTGTATGCCAGGGTGTGGACATTATATGTTATGTGATCCTATCTCGCCTACATTCTGAATGATGGGTTCGGAGCCGATCCCTCGGCTCCGACTCGGCACGCTTATGCCAAAGAGCGAAGTCTCTTATTGGCTGAGCTTACTATATCCCAGGATGCACCACTACCAGTCCCCCAGATCTCGTTTGCCGCTTCCCTGCGAAGACGTGGTCTCGAGCTGGCTGGGCTGAGTAGTTTTATTAACTAACTTTTCTGTCAGTTTTTTGCTGTTTTTGCTCACAAAAGCTGTTTTAACGGCTATCGCTAACTTGTGTACGATTTGGATTGTTAAATTGTTGTGTGTGACTGGGTTCAGTTTGTTTTCGGCCCCCCCTCCATCCAGGGCCTTCCCGGACTGTCAACCTTAATACTTTACAGGGTCTCTAGTAATTATATAATTGGTTAGAGTTACCTGTTCTTTTTTACAGGAAGTGTTTGCATTAGTTATTACTGTAAGCTTAGATTTATCAGCAGTAAAAATTTAGTGTACTTTCCTGTCAGAGTGACTAGAATTGTGTATCATCATGTCTCAAACCCCTAGGCCTTCGGGCTTTAAAAAATGTTCGAAATGTGGGTTTAAAATGTCTATCACAGACGATCATTCGCTCTGTGTATATTGTCTCGGGCAAAGCACTTGCAGGAGTCATGCAGTGTATGTCACGCTTTTTCCTCAAGGGTCCTCCAGGAGAGGAAAAATAAATTGATTCTTAAGGGGTTAGTTAAACCTTCCTTTGAAGAAGCCTTGGCATCCTCTCCTGCTCCAACCAAAAAGAAAAGGGCTTCGGTTCCGACCAGTCCATCGGACCCGACTGCCAAGAAACTTAGGCAGGCCTCTCCTTCGGCTCCAAAGACTTCGGAGCCGAGGTTGGAACGGTCTGCCTCGATGCCACCAGTATCGACTCCTCTGGCTTCGGAGCCGATGGCTGGGGCATCGAGAGCGGGTCACCTTCGGCTCCACTGCTCTCGGAGCTGACAAGGGTCGCCCGCTCAGACACTTCCTCCTCGGCGCCGAAGTCTACCACGGCACCGATGGAATCTGCTGTGAGTATTCCCTCGGTGCCGATACTCATCGAGTCGCCTCGGAGCCGGTCCCCTAGCCCTTTGGGGCCGATGGAGAGGCCTTCTCGAACCCATTCTGTTTCCTCTCGGTCTTCGAGGATGTCGGATTCTGATATAGACAGGGTGCTCCAAAGACTGTTCCAGTCCCCAGTCTTCCAAAAATTTGTTTCGGTTCCGACCCAGCTGGTTTCGGAGCCGATGACCTTGGCCCACCCCGTTGCCATTCCTCCTCCGACCGCTTCGGCTCCATCGGAGCAGGTGCTGTTGGAGCCGGTGGAGATCTCAGGGTCGGCTCCGACCCTTACTCCAACTCGGGCCTTCGGGTCCGAGTTTAGTACGCGGACTTCTTCGGCTGGACCCGGGGGTGATGTTTCGACCTATGCTTCGGTTCCGAGCCTCCCCTCGGTGCTTCGGCTGCGGGACTTCCGTCGGCTATCACGGCTCGAGTCCGGACACTCCCAGGATTCTGGGGTCCGGCTTTCAGGGCCATGAGGAGTGCCTTGGCCAAGTCCTCTTCGGCCATCTCTCCGGTTTTACCAGCACCTTCCCTGGGCGTGGAGACTGGGTCTTTGGCAGTTCCCCTGTCCGTAGCCAGCGGAGCCCCGAGGCCTGAGGTTACCCCCAGTGGGGATTCCCCTCCTCCTGAGCGTTCTTCGGACTTGTCTTCAGAGGCACCCCCAAGGAAGAGATCGTGGTAGAGGAAGCACGTGGATTCCCCGGAGTCTATTACATCAGACACTGATATGGATGATGCGGAGGGGTCCCAGTCGTCCTCGGATGATGTCTCATTTGCAGACATCTTAGAGATCCTCAAACAACGAGGCGGCTGGATATCCAAACCCCCCTCTGCTGACGAATCAGTGCTCCTCAAGGCCTTTGGGGCTCAGCCCTCCGCCTCCTGGGTGTCTCCGCCTTGACGAGCTTCTGGATTTAGTTTGTCAAAGGGGCGTGGGAACATCCAGATACCGTGGAACCAGTCCCTTCTCGTCCAAATAAATTTTTATCTGCTCCCCCCGAGAAGGAGTTCCTTACTAAAGGCGTGGCTGTAGATGCCATGGTGGTGGCATCTGCTACACAACAGGACGTGGCAGAGGCTTCAACGTCCATCCATCCTCCTAATAAGGAGTCTAGGAGTATGGATAGGTACGGGAAGCGCACCCTGACTTCAGCGGCCTTTACCTTAAGGTCTCTGAATTATTTGGCACATTTTACCAGGCTTCAGAGGGATCTGGTCAAGGAGTTGTCAGATTCCTCTCGGTAACCTACCTGAGCAGCTAGCCCAGTCCGTTAGCTCTCAGTTGGCTATCCTTACGTCAATTTCTAACTCGTCCATGAGGCTCATTTCCTATGCGGCCGAAGGCGGGTAGAGCGGCAGGCACAGGCGTGGCTCTCGAGACAAGCCTGGCTCGCTTGTGTCAGTTTGGAGGCCTTCAAGTCTTCCTTCGCCGACGCTCCCTTTGATGGGTCCTCATTGTTTGGACCCAAGGTGAAAGACACCCTTACCCGCTGTGAGCAAGAGGGAAAACGTTATCTGCCGTAGGTGCCCGTTATTCCACTCCCTTTCGGCCTTACCCCAAGGCTAAAGGAGGGGAAAATGTGGTTCGAAAATCTCGCAAGTTTTTCTCCCAACAGCAGGAAGATTCCCCGTCCAGAGGCAGAGGGCGGGGAAATTTTTCAGGGAGACGCCGTCCCAGAGGCGGCAGAGGGCCCCGCAATTCTGGAGACCGCGAGTCCTTTCATGGCTCTTCAGCCTCCCACACGTCATGAGGGATTGCCCGGCTGTGCTGCTCCGGAGCCAGTCGGGTGTCGTCTTGCCAAGCACCTAAATGCCTGGGAGTCAATCACTCAGGACAGATGGGTGCTTCGGATCATTGCCGGAGGTTACACCATCCCATTCAAATACTCACCCCCACCGTCCAAGAGAATCCCGGACCCACCACCCAGTCAAAGGGAAATAGCAGCCGCAGAAGCTTTAAAGCTGCTAGAAAAAGGAGTCATCCAACCGCTCCCGACAGACCAGATCGGATCAGGAAATTACTCCAGGTTCTTTTTAGTGCCAAAAAAGACAGGGGACCTGAGACCAATATTGGATCTCAGCAGACTGAACCAATCCATCACGAAATCCAAATTCCGAATGGTCACGTTACAATCCATTCTCCGTTGTTGGAGAAGGATGTTTGGATGTGCTCCATAGACCTCAAGGACGCCTATTATCACATACCGATACATCAGGCGTCCAGAAGGTATCTGCGCTTCAGCCTGGGAGCCAGTCATTACCAATTTTGTGCTCTGCCCTTTGGTCTCACCACAGCCCCCAGAGTGTTCACCAAGTGTTTGGCAGTAGTGACGGCTCACCTGAGAAGTCTTGGATTCCAAGTGTTTCCCTATCTCGACGACTGGCTCCTGACTGCCACCACCAGGCATCTACTAATGGACAACCTCAAAGCCACCATCTCCCTGGGTGTTTCCCTAGGGATTACATTCAATTGGTCAAAGTCTGTCTTGCTGCCCTCTCAGCATAAAGTTTATAGGAGCAGAGATAGACTCAAGATTGATGCGCGTCTTTCTTCCGGCCGAAAGGATCCGAACTTTACAGGGCCAAGTTCAAGCTCTAATCTCGAGGTCCAAAGCCCCAGCCAGGATGGTCCTACAGGTTTTAGGCTCAATGTCTGCCACGGTTCTTTTAGTTCCTCTAGCAAGATTACACATGAGGATTCTTCAGTGGCTCTTGTCAACTCAATGGTCCTTTCAGGATCTTCCCCTCAATCATCACATCTTGATTACGGAAATATGCAAAAGGGACCTTCGCTGGTGGCTTCAGACATCCAACTTGGATCAGGGAAAACCCTTTGTTCTCCCCCCTCCAGTGGTTACCCTGACGACAGATGCCTCCCAGATAGGGTGGGGGGGGCATTGTCTGGGCAGGCTAGTTCAGGGCTCCTGGCTTCCGGACGAGGCTCTTCTCCACATCAACGTGTTGGAGATGAGGGCTGTACTTCTATCCCTACAGGCCTTACACAAGTTTCTTCCTCAGGGCATCATCGCCATCCACACAGACAACATGTCGGTGGTTTGGTATCTGAACAAACAAGGAGGGACCAGATCGTATCCCCTTTGCAGAGAGGCCATGAGAGTGTGGGAATGGGCTGTAGCTACCAACCGCTTCTTGGTAGCGACCCACATCCCGGAAAGTCAAATGTATTGGCGGACAAATTAAGCAGGACAATTCTCTCTCCTCACGAATGGTCTCTAAACCGCACAGTAGCAGCCCAGGTTTTCAAGAGATGGGGACGCCGTGCTGCGACCTATTTGCAACTCCACAAAACACCAAGTGCCAGAGGTTCTTCTCCTTGATTCCACATCAGGAAGTACCAGCCATGGATGCTCTAGCACAACCTTGGCCAACAGGGCTACTTTATGCCTTTCCTCCAATTCCACTCCTTCCAAAAGTTATTCAAAAGCTTCTCAACTGGGGTCTTCAATGATTCTGATTGCCCCATACTGGCCTCGTCAGATATGGTTTCCTTACCTGAAAAAGCATGCAGTGGACGATCCGTGGACCTTAGACCTGATCCCGGATTTGCTAATCCATCAGTCGGGACATTGGCATCAGTCCCTTCAATCTCTAAAATTGACAGCTTGGCTCCTCCACTTCCAACCTTAGTTAGAAGGCACACACTAGACCCGGAAGTTGTTCACATTTTATCTTGGGCCACAAACCCACCACTAACAAATTGTACCTCAGTAAGTGGAAGAGGTTTGCTATCTGGAGCTCAACTCAAGGGCTTAGACCCTATCACTGCTCCTGTCCCAGAGGTTTTGAAATTCTTAACATCCCTGTTTAATCAGGGATCTTCTGTCTCAACTATTAAAGTCCAACTAGCTGCTATCTCGAAATTCCATGAATCCACGGATCCTCCTTTGATGAGCAGCAGACTATGCAAAACGTTCATTAAAGGTGCCAGTCTGTTAAGACCACCAGTTTTTCATCCTGCACCTCCGTGGGATCTTGATTTGGTGCTTCGTGCATTAACATCCCCTTTTGAACCGGCTGCTACATGCGAATTAAAATATCTGTCTTGGAAAACGGCATTCTTAGTGGCTATTACCTCTGCAAGGAGAGTCTCAGAGCTTCAAGCCCTGTCTATTAAACCACCGTATTTGATTTTCCACAAGGATAGAGTATCACTTAGGCCTAATCCATCCTTTGTCCCCAAAGTCTGTTCTAGTTTCTGTCTTCAACAATCTCTAGAGCTACCAGTTTTCTTTCCAAAATTCTCTAATGAAGCAGAATATACTCTCCATAAATTGGATGTTCACAGGCAATTACGCTTCTATTTAGACAGGACTCAGCAACTTTGTAAGTCAGACCAGTTGTTTGTGTCCTTCTCAGATAATAAATTGGGCCAAACCATTACAAAAGCTACAATCTCAAAATGGATCAGAGATTGCATAACTCAGGCCTATTCTTCTTGAACAAACAACTTACATCATCTATCAAAGCTCATTCTACAAGAGCTATGGCTACTTCTATAGCCTTTCATTCCAAGCTCGCTATATCGGAAATTTGTGCTGCGGCTACTTGGTCCAATCCGCACACTTTCATTTCCCACTACAAATTGGATGTGGCATCTACAGGACGAGCTTCATTTGGTTCCACGGTACTCAGGAGTGTTTTCCAGTGAGCCACCCAGGATTCAGGTGCTAGGACGCTGTCCCATCATTCAGAATGTAGGCGAGATAGGATCACATAACATCTTTTAGTTATGTACTCACCATAACTTCAGATGTTTGGGATCCATCTCGCCTACATTCCTGATACCCACCCTCCTTCCCCCTGCCTTGCAGATCAGAAGAGATTGAACGGTTTTGAGCTCCACTGTTTTTATCTTGTTTCATCTGACGATGTTATATAAGCAGGGTATGCATGTGTGCATGTATGCGGACAAACTAGATCTGGGGGACTGGTAGTGGTGCATCCTGGGATATAGTAAGCTCAGCCAATAAGAGACTTCGCTCTTTGGCATAAGCGTGCCGAGTCGGAGCCGAGGGATCGGCTCCGAACCCATCATTCAGAATGTAGGCGAGATGGATCCCAAACATCTGAAGTTATGGTGAGTACATAACTAAAAGTTTTTGTTATTCCTTGCCTTGTCCTTTCAGGACTCAGCCTCCCTCTATCTGCTTGTCTTTTAGTCAGCTCAGAGTGTGGAGAGTGCCCTGATGCTTTGGAAGCTGGCCGTCTGTTATATCCTTGGCAGGATGCAACCCATAGAGCTAAGGCTACTGCAGTAGTAATCATTCAAACATTTACTGTTATGGTAAGTTCGACATACAAGTCTGATATGAAAATTTTAATCTACACTTAAATTTTAATTTACAGCTTATGTGATAAGTAAGTTTGCAAAGACTTTGAAATCTGAGTAAATTTTCAGCTTTGCAATGCTATAACAAGAGACAGACGGACATACAGGTGTTATGTTAAAAGGAGTTGATCAGTTGGTTATATTATTTCAGTAAATATGGGGTAAAATATTCTTTTTTGATTTCATTCAGACAGTTAACGGTGTTGCTCAAGCCTTTCCTCCTGAACGGATATACTAATTTATCTATTTACTCTTTAGAACCACACAGACCCTCTGGGTCTTCCATAACATTTATTCCACAGCTTTCAATGTATGTAATTTGCACTGGATTTCAGTAAGGCTCACAGTATCTCGATTCACACAGGATGCCAAAAATCCTGAATGGTGTTCACTGACAGAAGTACAAGCTATGACTAACTCACAACACTCCACTGTGAATTCTGAGTTTTCCTGCAAAGATTGCTGGGATTTGAACAGTAAAAACATTTGTTATTTATAACTTGAAGTCTATGTGCTAGCAGCTAAAATAAACCTTGAGATCTCATGATAGTGACTAAGACTCTTTTAGTCCAGCACTGCTCTTTTAAGTGAAACCATTGCAAGGTTATAATTCTACTTGCTTTGTTATTTTAACACTTGTAAATGCTATCCCTAAGCCAGATTTTTAATTTTATGGTGCTGGATTTCATTTCACTCAGATTTTGTGCAGCATTTTAGTCTCAGTATCCTTCTCAACACACCATAGAATCTCATGTTCTGGAACCCTACAATTGCTAAGGCTAAGCATTTATTTTTCATTTGCAGAATAGAATGACGTAAATTATTGCACAAAGAAGAAACATTCAGACATAATTAGAACCTCTACAGTCTAGTATTAGACAAGATGGTTCCTTTCTTTCACTGAATAATAAATAATAGTACAGCAGATTTTACTTACAAAAGGATTTTGCAGTGAAGCATTTTTCATTCGCAGTACAATTGACTGGTGCAGATGTAATGTAGCATAATGACTGTACTGTTTCAATTGTGCAAAAGTAGCACTGGACAGTTTCACCTAAAAAAACAAAGCAAGTAAAGTAAGTATTCTTTACTCATACCAACACGTTTATTTTGTATACCTAATATTAACATTGTGAAACATATGGCAAATGGCATGACTTGTATCAGAATAAGTGTATTTAGAGTTCATGAAAATGATACAATGTTGCCTTCACAACCTCATTCAACAAAGCAGTAAGAAAGAAAATGTACCACCAGTACTCTGCATGAAGGCATTCACAAGATAATGAGCACAAACTAAAGCTGTCTTTAAATAAATATACATGGCACAACTGATGCAAAGAATTCTTTTACACTAGGCATTTTTCCACTGAATGACTTCACCAAGAGTGCTGCTTCAGCGTCATTCCCATATAGTTAGTGTAATCTCTTAAAGGTCCAGCCAATTGTACAGTAACATAATACAGTAAGTGGGCCAACAAAACTTTCGCAAACTGATAGAGCTATTGTTTCTGAGATGTTGTACTAGGTACAAGATATATTTAACAGCTTGTTTTTCTACCCAGTTTAAAAAAACATAGAACCTACTATAATTAACTTTAAATTTACTTTGGTTTGGAATTATAATTTATGCTTCATATAGTGTTGCTAATATTACTTTTTTTTTGAAAAATGCAGTATATGGAAATCAGCAACAAGTGGCAACAAGCCCACTACTTCAAATGTAAAAGGGATTAAATGGAAGAAAAAATACTACATCTCCAGACAGAAAAATAGCTATGACTTTGAATTAAAGTGTATATACCTGGTTGTTCTACAGTGGGAAAGTGGGAGTCAGCTGTCAATGCTTTCCCACTCATCTTCTGAGAGACTTAGCCTAATCCACTAGATATCTAATTATCAGTGGATTCATTAGAAAAAATA
>NC_056743.1:653447279-653559779 GCF_019279795.1 Protopterus annectens
ACAGTTGCACAAATCCAAATTTGGTAATTAACACTTGAGTCTCCTGAGGACATTTTTCTAACCTCTAAGACTTGTGACCAAATACATTCAGAACTGTGCTATCACCTGAGATAAAATGGCTAAAGGCACAAATTACAGTAGGGTCTGCCTCCTGTAAGTGGGCAAAGCTCCTTCTACCCACATGAAAATGGTTTACACCTCCTCCCCAGTAAAACGTACTTATTGAAGTCAATGTAAAGATCACATCATCTTTCAGAAATGGAGAGAAGGAAATTTAAGTTCTAGCATCCACTTTTCTGTCTCATCCAATCACATAATTTAATATCCTGGCATTTGACCAACCATTTGAGTTCCAGAAATATATAATATTTTTACATTACACTTATTTCACTGAAAAAATAAAGACATGAATACAGTAATGTATTCATACACAAAGCAAGTATTAACCAAATGTTGGCTCTCGTGCATGCTCTGCTGCAGTCTACCATTTGAATTTTACTGAATAATCCATAAACTTTAGCAGAAAAAGATATTTTGTGACATTTTCCTTTTCACTTTTTTATATTAGGAAATTCAGTGAAAATTATAGTCCATCAGTTGCCCATTCTTCTTACCGTAAGAAATGCAGGCCACAAGAAGAGCCAGTGGCAAGAGAAATGTCTTTGTTGTTGGCATGATAGGTGAATATATCCTGTCCAGTCCAGTAACCTTCTGCTGCAGAGTTCTTCTTCAGATCATGTACTGCTTCCTATTTATACTTGCGCTAAAAAAACAATCAGCAAGGGAACAGATGACTGTAGAGGGTGAAACTGTGCCAACATTGCATTAACACTTCACTGTATGAAGTAATATTATTGCATTTTTAGTGTGAGTCACACACACAAGGAAATAACAGTATGCATTGTTATTCCTCAACTTTTTTGTATCTGTGAAACAAACTGTTAAGACAGAAATCTGAAATTTACTAACTTTAATAGGTTTATTAACTTAGAAATGAAATGCTGAATAAATAATGTAGTGTCAATAGAAGGTCACTTGTACTGAAGGTTTTTTCATTTATTTTTACCTATTTATTTATTTTTAACATATTTCACTGTGCATTTCAACTTTTTAATAATTTAATTAATAAAGAAAAAGTTTCTTCCCTTATTAGTACTTTGAAGGCTGACACTATGCTCTGCCTAGACCTGTAGAATTCTTTAGTGAACACTTCTAGATGTGCTGAATTTTGCACTGGAGATTATTGCGTAGGTTATGACTTTCTGAAATCAAAGCAATTTAAAGTGGACATGCCGTCATAAATGTGACTTCTTTAAAGTGTAAAAGCAAGTATGTCAATCTGTAGCCATGATTAATTTAAAAATGCATTAATCATACAATGAGTGTTCTCCCTGACATAATCCCAGGCCCTGAAAATCGGTATATAATACCTTTGGTGGGGCACAGCTCCCTTCCCCAGGTATCTGAAATAAATTCCAGTTATTCAGGAAATGTTTGTCCTTTGGTAATTCATACTACAGTTCAGACAAGAAAACTCACCCTAGCCCCTGTACTTTTTTGGCACTCAGACTTTTTCTACTACAACTGAATTAATTTCTTTTCTGGGCTGTTGTGACACAAAGTTCTTAATTTCCTTAAATATTTTATATGTGTGGATGCATTTAAGCACTGTAATTTTCTGTGCAACAGAAGAGTATATTCTTAATTTGTAAAGGTTTTGTAATTATATATTTCTGAATTGCTTAATGCTTTTTGCCAGCCTGCAGTTGCCTATTTCCCATTGTTTCCTATACAGCTTAAACAGCATGTCATGACATAAATAATGTATACAATTTCTGAATGATAGTGTATTTACATTGAATAAAATTTATTTCAGCATGTTTTTCCTTCTAATAAACAGAAACCAATGTTCCTTGCTTTTGTTTGCATGTAGCAACATTTATTTCTACTTCCAAACCGAGTTCATTTTTGTATGTTTTAGATTTTCTAAAATAACAAAAATGGTTATAATGGTTGGCATATTACTGATGAATACATTTGGTTAACTTGGCCATACTCTTTATAATTCAATCTAGAGAAATTATGTTTATTTTCATAAAAGTTTCTACATATGTTATATGATGACTTAATTTATAATGGAACGATTTCTGGTGATTTTATAGGCAGCAGCCAGATAAAAAAACAGAGCAGGGACACAAACACAGAACTGCCATTTAAAATTAATCTGCTTTAGGTGTTTCTGACACTTGAGATTTGTTGGTAGCACAAACAAGACTGATTAAAGCACTCGTGTGAGAATCGTATGTTTTTCACTCTGCCCTTCCACCTTCTAGGTTAAAAAAATGTGTAGACCAGTTGAAGTAATAATACAGTTTCTCTTGAAATATAATTAAAGAGAATGGAGATGTATTGTGGAATAATGGTGGGCGGGTGTCACTAAGGACGGGTATCTAGAGATCATTTTTATACAGAAATAAGCATTAGGCTACTAAAGGGTGTGAAGCTGCTCTTAGGTGATAAAGAGCTAGAATATCATCATCATCGTCAACCTCCTTTTTCCCATTTATCTGCATTTTGTCATGGTGTCGTATTAACTGTCGCCTTTTCCCTCTCGATCAGTACCACACTTCTGTCTTCTTAGACACTCATGCCTCACTGTCATGGATCTTCTCTCACACAATCCATCCACCTCTTTGCTGGATGCTCTCATTTCCTCTTACCATCTTCCTGTCTGCCCAAATCTTCCTCACCAGATTGTCTTCTGCTTTTCTGCACATGTGCCTAAACCACCATAATCTGTTCTCTTTGATCTTTATTGCAATTAGAGACCAACTGACATAATGGTTAAGGTCTTTGCCTCCAATGCATAAGGTACAAGGTTCACTCTTGACCTCTGGCCAATGCCTGTTTAGAGTTTGCATGTTTTCCCTGTATCTCTGTGGGGTTCTTCCCTCCTCCAAAAAATCATGCTGAGTGTTTCCATCTTAGCCTCACCAATGAATGGAGCTGTGGGCAGCAGCGGAAACTCTACATGGTGCCCTATAAGGGGAAGAGTTGCACAGACCAACTGCTTTGGGCATCTAATGTGGTGTGCAGTATCGTCAAGATAGGAGAACACAGACCACAGAGTGTGCACTCTGGCAGTGCTAGCCACTTGATGGTGTAAAATATGGCTCTAGGTGATTAGGTCATGTTACCTAATGTCGCCAAATGGGCAAGGGTATTTGCCAGTGATAAGGTGGTTGAGGACCTGACCTACTCTGATCTATGCCAGCAACATATGCTAATGGTGGGAGGGGTGTATGTGCCCCTACTGGCCAGTGTGTGCCTGCCATAATGCCCAGTAGCCCTAGATCAATAAGCTACTGGCTGGCTGGTGTCCAGTTGCTCAATCTGGGTTGACTGGGATAGCTCTGTTGAGCAAAAGGTGGATGGAAAACCAATCAATCTGCTAAGCAACTATGAATTACTGCACTCAATGCAGATTCATTGACAGGATGGTGCTTGGAAGTGGATGACATGAAAAGCTATATAGACCAATCGATATGAAGAACTAGAATATGTGGCCAAAAATGTCATTTGTAATTTCCCTGATGGGAGGGGTATTCATGTGCTCGTGAATGAGATCAGTACTAGGGCATGGTCAGTTTTCATGTTGGTAGCTGAACCCTTTTGTGTCTGTCCTAAATAGGGAAAAACAGGGGAGGAGATTGGTCCTTTCTGATTTTTTGGTGTCTTTGCATTAGGGTTTTAAGAAAACATTCCTGTTGTCTGTGTTTTTTTTTTTGGTTTTTGACTTCTCCAGGAAGTAGTAGCCATTATTTAGAAAAATTAGGCTGCAGCAGTGTGGTGGTCTTGCATGCTAAGAATTTGGAAATGGAATGTTGAAGACTCAGTAAGGAGGAAAAAATAGCATTTCATGGAATATGAAGGACAGAACAGAAAGGTTAGAGTCGTAAACATTCTTTTCAAGTATGACCAAATCCTCTGGTTGATGGCATCTGATCATAAGTCCACTTTGTGGTCCTGCTGGGTGATGAACAGTGATAAGCTGGAAATAGAATCATGAAACTGGATGAAAGGTTAAAGGATAGGTAGCCAGGTGTCCTGCACACATCTGAATGGAAGCCTATATATATTCAGTTTACCATAAACTATTATAATAATGAATTTATTGTTCTTATATTTGATTCAGATATAGACACATATATATTTTGCTTCACTTTTTGAGACTTGCTTCAAAAAGATTCTTATGGTATTTTTTTGGATTTATATATTGTTTTTGTAGCTAAAAGCATATATTTTGATTTATTGGTTTAAATGAATATTTATATTATATATATTCTTTTAACATTTTTTATTATATACCATATATTTATGCTTTCTGCAATTTTAAATAAACTGCATAGGTTTATTTATTTATATACTTTTGCAAGTCCTTTATACATATTTTAACACATTGATTCTGATTTAATTTGATTTATATAACAGGATCAAGTAAATAATTCCTTGCTGAACACGCAGTTTATGCTCATGGAGCTATACACCTTTTAGCTGTCTTTAGCCATTTTAATTGAATTATTGATTTATTTAGTTAATTGACACTTGTTAAGCTTGATGTCTTTTGTATAAAAGTGCTTTTTCAATGTAAAAATTGATCTGAAGAAGCGTACTGGGTCTGGTACGCGAAAGCGCTTATCCATCTTGTTCCGTTCTAATAAAGGAAGATTTTACAGCATCGTGGTGGTCTTCTATCTGGTGTTTTTATCTATCTACATTGCTACTATTTTCGACAGAGGAGACCTTTGGAAGTTCAGCTGACTTGGTGTTTCTTTGGACATCTGAATGGTGGTAATTTGACTATATTCAGCTGTTTATCTTGTAGTAGATGCATGGTGCAGTTAATTCTTTCATTTTGTGTGTGTGTGTGTGTGTGTGTGTGTGTGTGTGTGTGTGTGTGTGTGTGTGAGTGTGTGTGTGTGTGTGTGTGTGTGTGTGTGTGTGTGTGTGTGTGTGTGTGTGTGTGTGTGTGCGGGCATATGTATGCTATCATTTTATCATTTTATTCATGTGTAAGGGAGGGCGGTGTAGACATGTTCTTGATCTATAGCAACAAACTTGACAGTATGTATATATACCAACTACGGTATTGCACTTCAGTGCGGAAAAGGGCATATTTCAACTGAACTAATCCGTTACTTTAAAATCTGAGGTTAATACAGCAGTAGAAATGACACAAGACACCAAGGCTCAAACTTAACAATTTATTGAGCAAAACTTTTAAAATAAACAGTAAAGCTAATACTAAATAAACAGAAAGACTAATAGATCATGTACTTACAAGCATATGCATAAACAAAATCATCTTTGCCACTGATAGGGAAACTTCAAATCCTATCCAGTGCAGCTATCTGTTCAGTCAAGGCAAGGCCGACACTGGCGAAATATCTCTTAGCTCAGTTCAGGCTGGTGCTGTGATCAAATCCGGATGCTGATGATGATTTTCATCTTAGCCTTTGAGCTTTTATAGTCTTTTTGAGTTGATAGAATATTGTAGAAAGATCTGACATTACAGGCTCATCATGAGTTGATGGAATATTTTAGAAA
This sequence comes from Protopterus annectens, assembly GCF_019279795.1. NCBI lineage: Eukaryota > Metazoa > Chordata > Ceratodontiformes > Protopteridae > Protopterus > Protopterus annectens. Next base: position 653,452,887 of record NC_056743.1, read on the forward strand.
ATTACAGATCATTTCCTAAATTGTAAATAAGCCTCGTAATGTCTGGTCTTGTGCCCTACTTCCCTTTTACAAAGAACAGTTAGCTCACAACCTTGTGATATAGTTCCTCTTTGAAATCCCCACATTCTGGTAAACATCTTTTAAGCTGATAAACAACTTATAGGTTAACAAAAGTTCAGTAATACCAGTAATCAGTGAGCAAGGCCTGCTCTTAAGCATATTGTATTGTTACAATATTAGCAGCATATAGTGAGGTAGTGACATATCAAAAACTAGCAATAATCAATCTAGCAATAATTAAACATACACAGTGATATGTGGCTCGAGGCATAGCAAAAACCTGGTAGACTGTGTGGATTCGTCACATCAACATGCTGGACGAGTGTTTACTTGCCCTGGGAAGCATCAGCTGTTCCTGATTGTCAGTCTTCAGTATTGTCGTTTCGGCATCCTAAACGTCGGTGTTCTGGACTTTGCGATTTAGAAGGTGATCTATATATATATATATATATATATATATATATATATGTAGATAGATAGATATATCTATATCTTATCTATATATATATATATATATATATATATATAGAGAGAGAGAGCTAGCGATATCTATATCTACATATAGATATATATAGATAGATGTGTGTGTGTTTGTGTGTGTGTGTGTGTGTGTGTGTGTGTGTGTGTGTGTGTGTGTGTGTGTGTGTGCATGTTTATATATATATATATATATATATATATATATATGTGTGTGTGTGTGTGTGTTTTGTTTTGGTTTTATGGGAGAGCTTACTTTGTCAGACTTGTGATTATTGAAGACCTTGTTCTGGCATTGACAGTATTTTACATAAGGAAATAATTAAAGAAAATCTAAAACTCTACATGTTAATAAACTTGTAATTCATTAAGCAAATCGCTAATAATCAATGCAACACAGCAAGATTGCATGGGAGAGTAACTTGTCTATCCTGATGGGACTACTGGCAATGTCTCATAATTCTCTATATTGAGATCACGTTTTTGTACCATTTGTGTCAAATATAAAAGTAAGAAACTGATGCTGAATGAACAAGATTGATGATTACTGCAACTTGGGTATCATAATTACTTCAGTAACATAAGTTAAAGCTCACCAATATGTTCTACAAAAGCTATATAGCTGGTGCAGTTGTAATAACCTCCCTTTAAAGTCAGAACATTTATCATCATGAGGTTTGGCAAAAATGACATAAATTAAGTATAAAACAAATGTTTAGATTATAAAAAAATGCAGTGATTAAAAATCTGCAGACAATTGGGGATAATTGACCAGCCTGTATTTGCAAAAGTCATATAAAGCATATTTTAAAGCCCATCTAATTCTAATGGTCATGTCTCATTACTCCAGGGAGATCATTGTACCATATCATATCTCACTGATCAAACCCATCACTAAAATGCAAAGATACATTTTGCACCCTTCAAACAAGCTACCTGAAATCAGTTGAAAAGGTACAATGATTCTTTATCAGGAATACTGTAGCAGTGAAAAATGTGAATTATATTCTTGTTCCTACTAATTATTTACAGGTAACCTCTATCTGGTCTACAAGGAAATGCCTGATTCTGGTTGTGTTTAAGTTATGCCCAGAATGTACTGCTGAGCAGGCTTACACCAGATCAGGGACACCAGGCCTAAAAATAAAGATCAGTGACAGAAAGAAGTGATAAATACATTGCAAAGTGAGTCACGTGATTATGCAGTAACCTTTGCTTAGAATCATGAGCCATTAACAGTCTTCAAAAATCTTGCTAAAATATACGTGGGAAATAGAACACAGCAACATGTGGTTAAGCAGCTCAGTATGCAATAAGCTTGGCAAAAAAACATGAACTTATTATGGGATGTGGTTGGACCTCTGTGACAGTACTAAACTATCTTTTTACATCATATAACTCAGTTTATGAGCCACCTTTTACTTTGCTGTAGCAAACAGATATGCCTATTCATAAAACATGCACTATTTTAGTGTTATAACTTGATATGTGTTATGAAGGTTGGTTCTACACAGACTGCAAAGGCTGTTAGCAGCCATTGAATATTAGAAAGTTTTTTTGATTTGGAACAATGATCAAAAGGATATCTCTTCTAATCCAGTGGTTGGTAAGACAAAGGAACAGACAGGCCACACTAGGTAAGGAAATTTGGTGTAGGTTTGACAGATTGCATCTCATCTTATCATTTGTGCCTTAACAATAGTTTGTATTCTACTCTTAGACTGACTGCTGGTTTAGCTGAGGCACTCCATAGTCGACTCTAATTTGGGGAGAAAATTCAAATGTGAAGATTTGGTGGAAAGTAATAAGGGCCATGGAACTCACAATGAAATGAAGTAACTTAAGCCTGGACATTCCTTTTTTGGAAAGGTTTATTCAGTAATAATCCATTGCTGGTTTAACAAAATGTTTGGTTTAGCCATGACTGGGATAGTTTGGTCATGAGGACAAGGCTTAAGTGACTAAATAAACTTATCTACAATATTACCTACTCCCACTGTGGGCAATTGCTACTACACAATGCAATTATTAGAAAAAAAAAATGTTTTAACTAATGGCATTGTTGGAAAATTCTTTACTCTTCCAGGTTTTCTTGGCATCTTGAACAGCTGGAGACAATGTAATGTAGTACACATGCATACAGCATGTATTTGCTGATGCTTGTGTAGCAAGTAACTATCCTTGTCATGATATTTTTAATGGCGTATAAAGTGCACATTTTCGGCTGTTTTTAATAACATGCTGACAGACCCCTGAAATTATTGATTTCACGTCACATTTTTGCCCTGCCTCTTGTAAATTTTTTGACTTTCTGGTAAATCACTGAAAATTATAGTCACTCCATCATAGTCACTTTTTTGGCAACCTGTGCAGCTTGAAGTGAAGTTGAGGAGCTGAGAAAAAGCCAGTGGTAGCTCTCAACATTCTGTTTCTAAAACGTACATTTCCTCTCATAAAATGGAACAATTACAATCCATTTTGTGCAACTCTGAATAGTAAGATCACAAAATGGTTAAAAGCTGGTAATGTATACTTGTGAGCATTTTCTTAATCAAGTAATGTGATTCCGTTTTATTTACCATGAATGTTTGCTAAAAATTCTTAACAATTAATGTGGGACAAACCATTTTACTGTAGAGGGGAGTAGAACTTGGAATTTTTAAGACTCAGAATGAGACACTTCCTCTTAATGAGCTACAGTTGAGAGGTATGCAGGCCGTGTACCTGTGCTGGGGCCCAGAAAGCGTGATGGCGCTGACATGGTGATAGCCAATTACATCTTGGATGTCATGTCAGCTATGTTAAAGTTTACCAGCTGTTGGCAAGTCACTTTACAAAAATATTAAGAAACACTGACATACATCTGATGCTCAGCTTTTGAACATGACAGTTAAACTGTTTGGCTGCTTTCCAAGTCACAGTGTTGACTTATTGAGTTTCATTGCAAAAGAGTGACAGGTACTATGAATGCATAGTTAGACAAGGAGGTGTTAAGATGAGGAGCTGTGACTAAGAGACTTAGGAATAACTGAAACTGTGGGCAGGTCATAAAAGTGTGGCAAAATGTAAGTTGTTGCAATTAAAATACTTGTTATGCTACTTGTTTATTTGCTTGTTAACTGGGCAGGTAGGTTTGTTGCCAGAACGCTTTCAGCTAAAACCAGTATTAGAGGCACAACAGCAGTACATACAATAAACAAAGGACAATGCAGTTTACAGGGTTAAATCAAGTAACAAGTTAGAAAACAAATAATACACAAGGTAAAACAAATATCAGCCAACTATATAACTGACCTAGCTGGCTCCCTATTGAAATCGCAGCACTTGAATAAGCAGGTGCTAATATCCTCAATCAAAAAATCCCCCCAAAATAATAATAATAATAAAACTGCAGGAGAAGTGCTAATATTGAAGATCGCTCTTCTCCTTTAAACTTTTTTTTTTTTTTTTTTTGCGGCACTGGCAAGCCCCCCCCCCCCACACACACACACACACCTCCCAAATGTGTATATACCAACTCTGAAATTTGCTATTTCTTGGAGAAAAGGATATATATTCCAAGAAACTGAAATATCAAACATAATATGCATAAGTCCTGATTTTGATAAAACGGTCTCAACATTTTGGCACTCTTATTCAAATGCTGAGATTTCAAACGTTTACAGTATAACTCTGTGCAGAATAAAAGAAACTAAGTAGACCAGCTGGAAAAACTCACAGCCAATAAAAAATAGTGAACAGATAAATATAATTAGGATTCAAAAGAAAAGGGGCGAGTAATTGCAATTAGATTTCTATGGAGAACTAAGCACAAAACCTATAAGCTGTAGCAATATAAAAATCCTTAATTTAGGAGTTATTACTAAATGAACAAGGTGATCAGAGAAAAATATTTTTGCATTATACATGCATTACTTCCCTTCATAACTGGAAGTTAAGTAATCAATCAGGGTTGCTTCTGACTTCTAAAATGGCACATGTTCAATTGGGGTTGCAGAACTAACCTTGGAAAAAGCCTTTTCAGCAGTCTAAATGTAGGCCTCAGCAGGAGCTCAGGTCTTTGATCTTAGAATCTTAGTGGGCAGTTACAAGTTTTAACTGTTAATTTATATGCCAGCTAGAGAAAGTAATCCAAATATAATAACTTTAAACTAAGGTCAGTAAATGTATAGTGCAAGGCAGAAATGCAAGACATCTGTGATCGTGCTCTAAAGAGCATTCATAAACATGCAGTAGATTTCATATGTATAAAGAGACTGAGATTGCAGTAGTTCATATTATTTCCCTTACCATGAGCTACACAGAGCTCAATACTGATATAAATCAGTAGTAGATGTGTGAGGGATACCCTCACCCCATCTGGGGATGCAAGGGCTGAAGCCATCCTTCGAAAATACATTTTAGGGTTAAATCAATTTTTGCTGTTTCGTGTTCTGGTAACCAATCACAGTCTTGTGACTCTCATAGTAATCAGTATCAAACTTACTTTCTGACAAGACAGGCAATGATATCTTATTTACAGTGGTGTACAGTAAACTTATATTATAGAATAAATTGAGTGCTACCACTGGTAATACATACTACATTGTCCAGTTTAGGAAAAAGTCTTCTGTGGCATCAGGTGTTAGTAGGCTGGTTTGGGGAAATACATTTTATATAGGCTATATGTGCCAACCAAATGATGTTATTAATGGGGAATATATAACATTTTCTTATTAAACTCTGAATGACTACTTATTTGTGAAGATCGTGGTGACAGTAGAAAAAATACATGGGAAACAATGTACCACTATGTAGCCTGGAAGGTCATTTCTGAATTGATTGTCCAGACAGAAGGGCAAAGTAAGACCATGCTGATGCTACAGTATATATGCAAGGAAGGGTTAGGAAATCATTTTGTGCTGGAACAAAGTTCATATAGTGAAGTACAGCAGGAGGCAGTGAGTGCTAGAAACATACACAATTATGCTTGTGATTGGCCAACATGTTGAAGGGTTAAAGCTAGACAACAGATTTGTGATATCTCAAGAAACGAGCAAAGATACTGACACAGATACAAAGGTGGTGAAGATAGGGTCTGGAGACAAGACAGATAAAAGGTAAGAAAAGTATGGCAAACACAAACCTAAAAGTAAAGGAAGCTGGTACAGTGCAATGCTGATAATCTTAAATCCTTTGGAAGGCATTGGATAGTTCTTGAACAGACTAGATAAAGAGGAAAATTTTTGTGTTATATTGTGTACTATTCATATTAGAAAGGGAGAGCAGGTAGCGCAAATATTTTTTGGCATAGTGGGATTTTTGACCCCAAGAACAAAAGACTACTCAGAAGTAATTATTTTTTCTTAAGAAAAATCAAGCTATTTTAAGAGATCCTTTTGGTATTGATTGCTTGATTGATTGAAGGAGTGAATGAATGGTTGACATATTCATTCATTCATTTTGTCTCATTGCAGCTTAAGTTAGAGATTGCTACATGTTCTAAGCCTCCTCTTACCCAGTTTTATCTCCCTGACCACAAAGTCCCACCAGCTCTTCTGACAGGGGGGATTAGCTGTGAGAGACATTAGGAAAGTTATAGGAAAGAAATCAGTGTGAATCAAACAGCTCTAGTGCTACAGCGTGTTTTTGCTTTTTTTAATAGAGTACAGTCTTGTGTGCAGGACCATTAACCACTGTCTTCTGATCCCTGCCATATCCCAGTGCTCAATTCCTCCCAGAGCTATCACATACTAGGGCATACCCTGCAGCTGTCCCTTTACCATACAAGCCTCATCTCTCTTTTTTAATTTTTCCAAGTCTTTTGGGTTTCTAATATCATGATGGGAATGGACCCCATTCCTAAGTCAAATAATTAAAGTTCATGAAATTAGTATTGTTTCAAACTTTGATGTTAGCTAGAAGTACTCTTCGCAGCAACCACAATGTGCCCAGTAATGGCTCCTTCTGCAATTCACATGGAGTTACATGTACTGGTAACATATCTAAGTACGACTGTACATTTTTTTTTATAAGACCCATTGCTCCTACTACAATTGGAACTGTCTGGGTATCCTTCGTCCACATTGCCCTCGTTTTTGCCGGCAAATCATGGTATTTTATAACTTTGTGTCTGTCTGTACCCAAGACATTGTACTCTCTGGGTGTAGCAATTTCAGTGATCAGTGCTACTTTTGTGTTCTTTTCATGGACTACTATATCTCGCATCTATTTTTTGAATTGTTGGTAATGGGTGATCCCATGTGATATAAACTTCATCATTTTCTATAATGCTTTGTGGCTGATATTTCCAAAGTTTTTCAGCTACTTCAATCTTATAATGTTTGCACAATCCCATATGCAACAGTCTTGCCACCTTATTATGCCTTTCAGCATACAGTCCTTCTGCCATTAATATATCACAACCAGCAACAAGATGTGTGCCTGATTCCAATTCTGTTTTACTAAACCTACATTTGTCTCTTTCTCCAACATGTTCAATGGACTTTGTAAAGCAACTTATACATAGTCCACTATCGTGAGCCACCAATATTAACCTTTTATTTTTTGGTTTAAATTCACCTCTCCTTAACCATTCCTGTGTTTGACCCTGATCAACATGAGGTAGTTTCAAGAGTTTTCTGTACTTGCAACTTTATTTATGCATTTTTCACATTTCTTGCCTTCTCATCTGATCCCTCTCGTTATGTTCTTTCTTTTGTTTTTTGGCACATTCAGTTGCTGCCTGATTTTAATCTACTTCTGGTTTGATTTCTATTCCAGCTTGATACCAGTATGCTTCTTTTAAGCTAAGCAGGAAAGTCATCTTATCTGTGTATCTTCTAAGTTTCTGTGCCTGTGATGATATTTTTAGTTTATTATTTGCGATAGTGCACAATAATGCCTAATCTGTTTCAATATTGCACATTGCTTTTATCACGTCTATCTTTCTGAGTATTTTTCTTGAGCTGTTCCTTCTTCTATACTTGTCTAACAATGACACCACTTGTCTTAACTGCTTTATAGTTTTCTCTATTTGATACTTCCATGATGGCATGCGATTTTTCCTCTTCATTCCCCATTACTACCATGTGTTTTTGTGGTAAGACTTTATCTGTTGTTATTTTAGCTGCACAATAATATTTATATCCTATTTACTTCAATTATATTGCATGAATCTCTATGGGCAGTTCTAATTACTGTGTTCATTTGTTTTATCAAACTTCTAACTTTTTGGATTTTATTGACTTTCTGTAGTCTATTTCTTTCATTGATTTCAATATGCCTGTCCATCTCTATTAAATCAAGCAACTCTTCTCTTAGATCATTTTCATCTACACTGACAGCATATTCTTTGTTCCCCATTTCCTGTCAGCATTCTATAGGTCAGTGATGGTGAATGTTTTGGGCTTGGGATGTCAAAAATTTGGAAAATGCCCTAACTTGTCTCTGCTTGCGTGTCACCCCCCAAACATAAACGGAATAAAATGATCGTGAACTAGTATACATTTTCTGAAGTAAAATAAGTCTATACATCTAATTATTGTCATTATTAAGTGTAAAAAGTTACCAGTTTTAGGAGGGATTAAGTGGGACAGTTGAGAGGAATGTAAAACAGCACACACTTAGAAATACAGACTACTTGGTCTTTGCAAAAGTGCAACAACAATGAGAAAATGCCAGCACTGCCCTCCGCAGACTCTGAAGGCAGTATATGGAAATAGTCTTTGTGATCAATAACTTCCTTACCTCTGCAGCAGTGTTGTTGAACTGGCTGCTGGCACAAAATAATTCAATGCACTTCACATGAGCTGATTCCAAACAAATGCGCTCATTTGGAGTGCCTTGAAAATGAGCTTCTTGTGCAGCGGTTCGAAGTCAACTGAACTGTGCGGTTACCGTGATGATAGATGATGTGCTGATATGGATGGTGAGAATCCATTTTAAGCTCTGGGTGGTGCACGGTTGCAAATTTCTTATATTTTTGTTCATTCAGTTTCTTTGGTAACTTGGGTGTTGGTGAATGCTGGTGTGTCACCCAACACATTGTGGTGTGTCATCTTTGACACGTGTCATAGGTTCACCATCATTGCTATAGCTAGTTCCACAGTATCTTCCTGTATCACATTATCTTTGGTTTCATCTTGTCTCATCCATTGCTTTTTCATATGGGAACTCACCGGCCTATCAACCCACAACATTGGCTGCGTCAGAGTTGCCACAGTTTCCTGTTCCTCCCCTTGTTGTGCAACTCCAGCTGAAAGTTTGTATTGCTTTCCTATAAAAGGCCCTAATGTAGCTTCATCTGGCAACTGAGCATATGTTTTCCGCTCCACTGGTTTTACCTTAATTTAGGGATCCATTGCTCTATCATGCTGTGTTGTTTCCTAAGTTAGATTTTCTACACTAAATCCTTCACTTCGCAAGCAATCCATAACCTCAGTTTCTATTTCGTTAACTTCTCCATTACTAATAATCTTTTCTACTTTTCCTCTTTGTTTTCTTATTGTTTGTATTGTAAAATTTTTTATGTCCAGATGCCTTTGCTTGTACTTCTCTTTAAATTTCTTTGGTGTTGCACTTTTTATATTGATTCATTTTGCTTTCTCCTTTGCATAAATGTTATACCATATTAAATCTCTTTTTCTTTCCCATGTCCATATTTCTTTTTCAGATGTCTACACAAAATCCTTCACTTTACAAGTATTCCATAACTTCAACTTCTCTCTTTTTTAGTTTCTCCAAATCTTTTGGGTTTCTAATACCATGATGGGAATGGACCCCATTCCTAAGTCAAAGTATGATTAAAGTCCATGAAATTAGTATTATTTCAATCTTTGATCTCAGCCAGAAGTGCTCTTCGCAAAACCCACAATGTGCCCAGTAATCACTCCTTCTGTAATTCGTATGGAGTTACATGTATTGTAACATATCTAAACATGATTGTAGATTCTTTTTTATAGGACCCGTTGCTCCTACTACTATTGGAACTGTCTGGGTATCTTTCTTCCACATTGCTCTTGTTTCTGCCTGCAAATCCTGATATTTTATGATTTTGTGTCTCTCTGTATACAAGGCACTATAGTCACTGGGTGTAGCAATGTCAGTGATCAATGCTACTTTTGTCTTCTTTTCATGGACCACTATATCTGTTTTTCTTGCATCTATCTTTTGAACTGTTGGTAAAGGGTGATTCTGTGTGATGTTGACTTCATCATTTTCTGTGATGCTTTGTGGCTTAAGCTTCCAGTATTTTTCAGCTACTTCAATATTATAATGTTTGCACCATCCCCAGTGCAACACTCTTGCAACATTATTATGCCTTTCAGTATACAGTCCTTCTGCCATTAGTATGTCACAGCCAGCAATGAGGTGTGTGACTGTTTCCAGTTCTGTTTTACAAAACCTACATTTGCCTGTTTTTCCAACATGTTCAATGGACTTTGTAAACCAACGTATATATAGCCCACTGTCTTCAGCTGCCAATTTTAACCTTTCATTTCTTGTTTTGAATTTGTCTCTACTTAACCATTCCTGCATTCAGTCCTGATCAACATAAGGTTTTTCCAGGAGTTTTCTATATTTGCAACTATGTTTATGCATTTTCCACATTTCTTGCCTTCTCATCTGATCCTTCACCTTGTATTCTTTCTTTTGTTTTTTGGCACATTCAGCTACTGCCTGATTTTTATCTATTTCTGGTTTGATTTCCATTCCCGCTTAAAACCAATATGCTTCTGGTAGACGAAGAAGGGAAGTCATCTTAGATTTATTCTCCTCATGTTTCAAAACTTTCACTTGTTTTGGGAGTTGTGAGGTCAGCAGATATGTATGCAGTCCCACAACTGCAACTCTATACATGTAATCAATTTCAAGTAGGCCCATATCTCCCCCGGAACGGGGAATACGTCATCTTGGTATGCACTGATTTTTATAAATCATTTAATGAGCATGACGATTCCTTCTTGTTTTCCTGTCTAATCTATCCAGTCATTCACTCCAAAACTGTAAGTTAGGACTAAGTTAGGACAAAAATAGCAAATTGGTTTATAGCTTGAATTTTGTTCCTAGATGTCAATGCTGGTTTCAGGATTAATTTAAGTCTTCTTCTAAAATATTTCGGACTAATTTTATTCGCATTTGTTCATGTTTTATTGTTGATCCTTCATCATTTCCTAAGTATTTATACACTTCTTCTTGCTCAAGTTCTTTTATATCATATTCTTGTCCCAATGTGATGTTTTCTTGATGATGCAGCTTTCCTGCTTTAAAGGTTGTTCTTGTACATTTATCAATACCAAATGACATTCTTACATCATCTGAAAAGTTTTAACTTCTTGCAGTTGTGCTTTCAGTTCTCATCTGATGAGCTATACAGCAGTAAATCATCGACAAAGAGAAGATGAGAAGTCTTTACATTTTGTTGCTTTCTTGTAGCCATGACCTAATCTGTTAGGCAGACAGCTTAATGGGTTAAGAGAAAGGCAAAACAACAGTGGTGACAGAGAGTCACTCTGGAATACTCCCTTTTGGATTTTTATTCCCTGGAATAATATTTTTTTCTTTATCATGGATTAACTGCAACGTAGTTTGCCACTGTTTCATGGTCACTGTGATGTAGTTTATCAGTGTAGGGTGTATCTTATACATTTTTAGGTACTCTTTCATCCATCAGTGTTGAATACTGTCAAATGTTTTTTTTGTTGTCAGTTCATGCCATACTTAGATTCTTCCACTTTTTATGGTTCTCCACTTTGACTTTATTGCCCTTTTGTTCTATTGCCATAATTGAGTTTTCTTCTAAATGGCTATAAACTGTGTTGGCATCAGTTCAAGTGTATACTTTATATGTCGTTGGAAGGCAAGTTTAGTCTATAATTTTTTGAGTAGCTTGCAGATTCACTTTTAAGTAGGAGCATTGTTTTTACTGTTGTTAACCAGGTTGGTGTCTGTTTGGGTTGCGCATATAGTTTTTACTCATGGCTAAATATTTGTGCAAAAATGTTAATGCTTTTAGCCAGAAGTTAGATACTGCATCTGGGCCTGAGCTTTTCCAATTAGAGCCTTTTTTTAACTTTGTTTCAATTTCTTATTCTTTCTTTTACTTTTTCTATCCCTTTACCATCTTTATATTCCACAGGATCTTCATAAATACTTCTCCAAAATGTATCTATTTCTTCCTTTTTGGTGGTCTTTCAATTCCTTTTACCTTGTTTCCCAATGCTCTATTAAACTTTTTTGGGTTATCAATAAATTGCTTATTTTGTACGTTTCCCTTATCTATCTTGTAAGTTTTTCTGCCTGTACTGATATTTTTACTTTACTATTTGTGATGGTGCTTGATAAATCTGATCTGTTATAATACTGTGCATTGTTTTTATCACATCTATCATTTGAGTATTTTTGTTGATCTGTTCCCTCTTCTAACAGTGGCACTTCTTATCTTAATTGCTTTATAATTTTCTGTATTCGATACTTCCATGATGGTATTCAATTTCTCATCTTTCTCTCCTTCACTACCCTGTGTTCTTGTGGTAGAACTTATCTGTTATTAATTTGGCTGCACAGTAATGTATCCTATTTACTTCTGTTATGTTGCATGAATCTCGTTGGATAGTCCTTATTACTATGTTCATTTGTTTATTCAGACTACTAACTTTTTGAGTTTTACTGACTTTCTGCAGTCTATTTCTTTCATGGATCTTAATATGTCTATCCATCTCCATTAAATCAAGCAAGTCTTCTCTTAGATCATTTTCTTCTAAACTGAGGGTGCATTCTTTGTTCGCCATTTCCTGCAAGCATTCTGTAGAAAGTTCGAGAGCTTTTTCCTTTGCCATGTTCTCCTCAGTTTCACCCCATGTCATCCTTTGCTCTTTCATATGGGAAATCAGTGACCTATCACTCCCCGACCTTGACTGTGTTGTTATCGCCTCACAGCAAGAGGTTCTGCGGTTTGATTCTCAGCTGGGGTGCCTTCTGTGATGAGTCTGCATGTCCTCCTTGCATTTGTGTGGGTTTTCTCTTGGTGCTCCAGCTTCCTCCTACATTACAATGGCATGCATTTGGAGCATTTCACCCCGGGCCTCTGCTGAAAATTGTCTCATTCCAAGTTTGACTTTCGTGGAAATAAATGCAATGGTAGAACAAAACATCAAACCTTAAAACCCTAAATCATTTTCCCAAGACAAATTACCTTCTGTTAAGTGATAGCTTAGGTAATTACTAAGTTCACCCTAATTTCAAAAACATGGAGGCCTGTGCAGAAGTGTACATGAATGGCCTGTGCAACCACTTTAACAACTACGTAGAAATGCATACTTGATAGACGTGAACCCAGGTCTAGCCAAAATAATAATTCACCCTGGTGGATCCTGGCATAAATAAACTATATAACAGGAAGAATAAATTCCTGTCTAGAAGTAAGAGTGAGGGTACACAACAGAGAAAGAAAGACCTTGATTAGTCTCAGCAGGTAAATCAGAAAACCAATCAAGTCTGCAAAAGCACTTTTTAGTTATGTCCAAAATCTTAAGGGAAATGCTCAATAATGTGCTCAGCCAGACGAAATAGCAAACCTGCTGACCGGGAAGTATAACTCAGATTTTATCCCCTCATCACCTCCATGCACTCCCTGTGAATTACCACCCTCTGTTCCTGTGCCTGTTATCCTAAAAGTACAGGTCATCACTGCACTCTCCAGAGCTAGAAACATGTCAGCAATGGGCCCTGATGGAATCCCAGGGTACATATTAAATAGCTTGAAACATGACCTAGAAGACCCACTTGGATATCTATTTAACCACAGTCTACAGACAGGCTTTGTACCAGTAGAGTAAAGACAGCAACAGTCATCCCTCTGCACAAGTGGGGACTATCAATGGACCTAAGAAACTATTAACCTATAAGTCTGACTAGCCTCATATGCAAGGCTATGGAAAGGATAATCATGGACCTGATTAACAACAACATAGGAAATGTCCAGACTCTAGACGTAGCCCAGTTTGGCTTTGTAAAGGGCTGGTCCTGCTTGCTCAAGCTGGTGGACTTATTTGAGAAGGTCAACAAGGCCATGGAAGAGGGTAAGTCAGTGCATAGCACATACCTTGGGCCAAGACATTTGACACAATATTTCACTCAGGTATTATAGGTAAAGTGATAAAATTAGGCATAAACCTCTACATCACCAGATGGCTCATGGATAGGGCACATGTCATTAGAGTGGGGGAATCCACATCCAGCAAGAGGCCAGTCACCAGTGGAGTACCACAGGATTCATTGCTGGGCCCCCTCCTGTTTGGGATATACTTCTCAGATGTCAAGCCAAATGTAGATGGCCTTTGGCGGATGACTGCAAGTTGGGGGCAGTCAATGTCTCCCCAAGTGATGTTGATATCCTACAGAAAGAAGTGACGCAGACTAATGAGTGGTGTCAGAGCCATGGCCTCAAACTAAATGCGAAGACATGCACAATAATATTCTTTGGGAAATCAAATACCCCTGTAAATTACAACACTAATAGCACCCCATTAACAGTAGACCCATTGGTGAGACATCTGGGTATGCAGATAGATAGTAATCTGAATTTTAATCAACATGTATCCATGGTGGTGAGGAAATCCTTCTGTGTGACTCAGTTTATAAGTAAGGGCAGATCTAAGGATGTCATAGTACCACTGTATTTGGCCCTCATCAGACCAGTAATGGAGTACAATGCATCCTTTGGCATGTGCCTCACCAGGCACCTTGCAGTTGGGGCACCATGAGAGTTTTCTCAACAAAAAAATACAGGGCATAACCAGCAGGTCATATGCAGACCAATTAAATGCCCTATCACTGCATTCAGTTTCCAACTGATTACTGAGGGGTGATCTGTACTTGACTTAACAAGGCAGTCTCTGATGAAAATGTTGCATATTTGCAAAACTAACTGCATGAGAATTACCTGCTCCAAGGATCTAAACCTGATCTCAGACATGAATAGATCACGCTGGAGAGGCATATATGTGCCCCAGAGATTGCCCCTCAACTGGAATAGGCTTCCTATTCATGTGAAGCAGAGCCCTTTCCTGACCATTTGAAAGTGCCATCTGGACCAATGGATGGGAAATCACAGATTCAGTCCTGGGGTGGCACACATGTCCCTTATGGGCAGAGGCAGTTCGTAGAAATTGTCAAAACTCTGCCTGTTCAACCTTATTATTTTATTTATTTATTTATTTAACAGGAAGGTCCATCTGAGACAGAGCCCATTGTCAATGGAGGCCCGGGGAGAAACACTCCAGATGCATCATGTCTTTGGAATGTAAGAGGAAACTGAAGCACCCAGAGGAAACCCACGTGAATGCATGGAGGGCATGCAGACTGCGCACACAAGGCATCCCCACTGAGAATTGAACCAGAGAACCTCTTGCTGTTGAGCCATTAGCCTAGTATTCTCCTGTGAACCTGTGAGTGAAGCCAGGTAAGTACAGGTAAGAACCTGAAACCCTGAAACCATTGAAGTACCATAGAATAGTTTCCTTTTGGCTGGTCCTACCACACATCTCAATCAGCAGACAATGAAAATAGGAACAAAGGCCCTTGAAAAGTAGGAACATCCAGCTCAATATAGGGACACCTAATGAGCATAAACTTTGAATAATAAATAGTATATAACTCTTCCCCTTCCAACAGGAGTGTGAAATACTACTCAGAATCATGTTTAAAATACAGAGTATGACAAAATGATGGAAAATATAAGCACATCATCAGAGAGACACTGTAAGATCTATAGACTTTTATGAACTGCATTGCAAAATTCTACCACACAAGGTCATTTATTTTTGCTTCAGGAAAAAGGAGTTGAAAGATGTGTGTCATCTTTCTTTAAATTATTGTTGCCACTTATATGTTGATCAGGTAGTATGGTTTTCCATGTATTAGACAGCTTCAAAAATTATGTGATGAGAGGAATTCAGAAATTGTGTGAAGGGCTAAATCAAGCCTGACACACCTCCAAAAATAGGAACATCCTGTGCAAGAGTAAATCAGACCTAAAATAGGTCATCTGAAGGGCCCTACTTATTCAGTTTAGTTAGTTCTACTTTTTTGTGGGTTAAATGCTCAACAGTTTGAGTTTTGACTGCATGCATTATGGCATCATAACTCCTAGAATGAGCTGCACTCTTGTTTGTAGCTAGGTGATCAGTAGGGAAACCTTATGATGTGTTGTTGTCCTATCTCACCTTCGTTCTTAATTGATTGGGTTCGGATATGATCCTCAGATCTGTCTCGGCCTTTAGTTTCAAGCTCGAGGTCCTCTGCCAGCTCTTGGCTAACTCCCTATCCCGGCATGCACTAAGTGCAACTCTTTTCTTGATCTTTTCAATAATTTTTGTCACTAATCCTTGAATTACTTGTGATATTGGTTTTCATCTTTGGGCTGTTTTTTTATATTTGGCTGTCGTTTTTTTCGCAAGGCCTTGTGTTTCTTGCTTATTCCCAATCCCAGCTTGTTATTAAGTGTAGTTGGTGTGTGGCTGGTACAGTTAATTTAAATTAAAGAACTGTACCAGAGCCATTTAAGTTAGAGGGCTGTGTCCTCGGTTATTTTCTGTAGAGCTTGTCATTTTTCTTTGTGTTGTGGTGTTCTTAGTAGCTCGGCCCATTTAAGTAAGAGGGCTGAGTCAAAAAAAAAAAGGTTAGTTTCATCAGTGTTGGTGTCCTTGATTACTTTGTTTTACACTTTCTCATTTTCTTTGTGTTGTGTAGTTCTTAGTAGTGCAATCCATTTAACTTAGAGGATCGAGCCAAAAACTGTCTGTGTTCCCTTTTCCTTAGGACCCATTTTAGTTAGAGGGTCGTGAACTCCTTTTTTCTTGTCACTGTTTTTTTTTTCTAAAAAAAAAATCAAGGACAGTTTTAGATTGGTCTTTATAATAATTCTGTTGTACTGTTGTTTTCAATTTAGCTTAAGATATCTGGCAAGGATTCCAAAACCGATGGGATTTAAGAAGTTTGAGAAATGCAGCAAAAAGATGCCTCTCAGCGATAAATACACCCTTTGTTTTTATTGCCTCAGGGCAGTCCATCCCTAGGAGTCATGCTCCATTTGCTAGTCTTTTAATCATGGAGTCCTCCTGGAGAGGAAAAATAAACTAGTTCTATAAGGCCTACTTAAAACCCCCTTCTCAGAGGCACTGGAAGAAGGTCCGGATCCTTCTAGGTCAGATAAGTCCCCCTTTGCAAAGTCTGACAAGTCAGACAAATCTTCAAAATCTGGCAAAAGATCACCCTCCTCCTCTTCATCCTTGGATCAGGCATATAAGATTCCTCTTCTGTCCTCCTTGAATCCAAAACCTGTTGGATCAGACAGGGCTCCATTGGCTCCAACACCTTCTTGATCGGTGTCAGTGGAGTTTGAGCTTAGGAGTCGGTCCCTGACTTTGGAGCTGGTCTCCCCTATTTTGAGATCACCTGTACTACAGAAGGCTAAATCTCCCACTCCTATGACCCGGTCTTCAGGAGTCTTTCAGATGATGACATGGATCTGGTGGTACAGAGGTTGTTACAAACACTATCACTGGCCAAATTATTGTTGGATCCGACCACTAGGGCTTTGAATCTGATGACATCCTCTGCCACTGGCTTCTGAGTCAGAAGGTCCTGCGTTGGTACTAGTGGAAGTGTCAGATCCAAGACCCACAACAGGCCTCATGGATCAGACCATGGCTTGGACTTTCTCTGCTCCATCGAAGGGGTCTAGGAGCCGATACTCTCCAGTAGGATCCGGGGAGGTGAGTCGGATTGGACAGCTGTCTGAGCCAACTTTGTCTCTCAGTTCAGGTGAATTCAGCTCCTACCTCAGCCTCAGGTCCATTGTCTTTGGTTCCAGATCTTCCTTTGGTTTCTTCAGATCTGGGGATCCCTTCAGATCAGGGATGGGGGGCCTTTGAGGTCATAAGGAGGGTGCTGTCTCCACAGACAGGTCCACAGTCCTCTATGGATGTTCTGTCCTCTAGAGCATTGATGCCTGCCTCTTTACCCCTGCACCCACAGGGACACAGAGACCCTAGGCCTCCGGATGCCCCACAGGGTACCCCCAACTCTTCTGAAACCTCCCCAGAATAGCCTTCTGAAGAGGTCCCTTGGAAGAAAACATGCAAGAGGAAGCACTTAGACTGCCTCACTTCTGATACAAACCTCGATGAGGCAGAAGGGTCCCCATGGTCACCTCCCAATGATATCCTTTAGAGACATTCTGGAAATATTAAAGCAGTGAGGTAGCTGGCAGTTCACTAACCCTTCATTGGAGGAGTCCATATACCTGAAGGCCTTTGGGTATCACCCTTTCACCTCTTGGGTGACTCTGCCATTCAATGAGCTCGTTGAACTGGTTTCTCGAAAGGCATGGGACTCCCCAGATTCCGTGGAGCCTACTACTAGGAGGCCACATAAATTTATTACGTCCCCCTGACAAACCCTTTTTAGCGAAGGGAGTTCTAGTCAATGCCATGGTTGTGGCAGCAGCCACAAAAAAGGAACTCTTAGAGACATCTTCTTCTGTCCATCCTTCGAACATGGATTCCAGGACTATGGACAGGTACGGAAAGCGCATTTTTTCTTCAGTGGTCTTTTCTCACAGATTGCTGAAATATCTCAAGCATTTTACAAGACTGAAGAGGGATCTCCTGAAAGAGCTAGCAGATGCCCTCTAAGGTCCCGTAGCTGAAGAAGTTGCCAGCAGAGTAGCTTCTCAACTCAGTACCTTAAAAGCAGTTGTTGACTCGTCCATGAGACTCATTTCTCATGCAGCTGATGGATCAAGTAGAGTACTGAGTTCTGGAATTTCCCTAAAGAGACATTCTTGGTTGTGCTTGTGTCGCTTTGCGGAACCCTTTAAGTCTTCCTTTATTAATGTCGCATTTGACGTCTCAGCTTTATTCAGGCCTAAGGCAAAGGACACACTGACCAGGTGAGAACAGGAACGAAAGACTCTGTCTGCAGTAGGAGTTAATTTTTCCATGCCTACTAGACCTTATTCCAAAGGTCAGAAATGTAGTGGTAAGATGTGGTTCTGAAAATCACAGAGATCTTTTCAAGACCCACATGGTCCTCCAGGGGCAGAGGGGGGAGTAATAACGGAAGACACCAACCTCATGGCAGAGGGGGTCCACAAAATCAGGGAGACAGAGACTCTTTCTTTGTTAAGCCCTCTTAGCACTCCTGAAAGCAGGCCCAATTGTCCAGCTCTGGAGGCAGTCAGGGGTTGCTTATCTTTATATCCAGTAGCCTGGCAATAACTAACAAAAGACAGACGGGTACAAAGCATCATATCCAGAGGTTACATTATCCTGTTTTCCCTTCCCACTCCAATGATGAAAAAGTTCCGGACGTTCCATCCAGTCAGAAGGAACAGACAACTCTGGAGATTCAAAAGTTGCAAGACAAAAGAGTCATTCAAGAAATCCTCACAGACCAAATAGAATTCAGAACTTACTCAAGATTCTTTTTAGTTCCAAATAAAACAGGGGACTGGAGCCACTTTCTAGATCTCAGCATTCTAAGCAAGTTGATAAAAAAGAGCATGTTCTGGATGGTGACACTGCAGCTGATACTCCCATTGCTGGGAAAAGACAATTGGATGTGCTCTACAGATCTCCAGGATGCATACTACCACATAAAAATGGTCAGGCAATCCAGGAGACACTTGCACTTTTTGCTGGGAGCCAGTCACTGCCAGTTTTGAACTCCGCACTTTGGCCTCATGACAGCCCCCAGAGTGTTCACCAAATGTATGGCAGTAGTAGTGGCTCACTTGAGACATTTAAGATTCAGGGTGTTTCCATACTTAGACAACTGGGTCTTGACAACCATGACCAGGCATCTGCTAATCAAGGCCACAAATGCAACCTTACAACTTTGCTCCCACCTAGGGATTACCGTAAACTACGAAAAATCTGCCTTAGTGCCTTCTCAGCATGTAGTATTCATAGGGGTAAAATTAGACTCAACAGAAATGATGGTGAGACTCCCAGTAGAAAGGGTCCAATCTGTAAGATACCAGGTGAGATATCTTTTGAGAAGAAAGAAAGCCCTTCGAGGATACTTCTCAAAGCTCTAGGGAGCATGGTGGCAGCAATAGTTTTAGTTTCCCTAACACGTCTACATATGAGGAATCTTCAGTGGTTGCTATCCACTCAGTGATCAATGCAAGAACTACCAATTTCTCACAAGGTAATCATGACAGAAATTTGCAAAAAGGATCTTCGATAGTGGCTACACTCCACTCAAGTGACTTTAGATCGACCAATTGTTCAGTCCCACCCAGTGGCTACTGTGACTACTGATGCCTCCCAAACTGGGTAGGGAGGCATTATCTGGGAAAGACAGTCCAAGGCACTTGGCAGAACCACGAGGTCCACTTCCACATCAATGTCCAAGAGATGAGAGTGATGCTTTTAGCATTGAAAGCATTTAAGGACACTCTCTCCCTGAGAGCCATTGCAATCCAGATGGACAACATGTCAATTGTATGATATATAAACAAACAAGGAGACCAGATCTTACACCCTATGTCGGGAGCTCCTGAGAGTATGGCAATGGGCAACCTCATCCCAATGCTTTCTGATAGCAATGCACATCCTGGGGAAATCCAACTTAATAGCAGACAGACTCAGCAGAACGATTCTGATCCCTTACGAGTGGTTCCTGAAACAGGAAGTAGTGGAAAAAAATTTCTAAAAATGGGGCCAGCCTTGCTGCGACCTGTTTGTGACATCCATGAATACCAAGTGCAGCAGCTACTTTGCTCTCATCCCCGCTCTGGGGGAGTCATCAAGGGATCCACTTGTACATGATTGGCCCCTGGGTCTCTTCTATGCCTTACCCCCCATTTCCACTAATTCCCAAAGCCCTTCAGAAAGCCAGGTGTTTGAGAAGGGACTTGATACTCATTGCTCCATACTGGCCTCGCCAAATCTTGTCCCCCTTTCTGTGGCCTCATGGTTTGGGAGGAGCCATGGGTTCTGGACCTGGTTTCAGACCTTCTAACTCATGGATCAGGAAAGCTGCACCCATCCCATCATACCCCCAAACTGCCGGCATGGCTGTTCCAATTGCAATGATAACCAGGTTTCCAACCCTCTCCTCTCGGGTTAAACACATTCTAATTTCTTCTCATAAGGCTTCAACAAGAAAGATTTACACAAGCAAATGGAGATGATTCTGTTTATGGACTGCCTATAACCACATTGATCCCCTTTCTGCTCCTATTAGTTTCATCCTAGACTTCCTAGCTAAACTATTCAATGAAGGTGCAGCTGTAGCTACTATTAGGATTCAGCTAACAGGAATCTCAAACTTCCATTTGGGAGGCAATGGCACTAATATAGTGTCTCATAAACTATGTAAGGCTTTTCTCAAGAGTACTGTTTTGTTAAGACCACCTATTAAGGGCCCTCCAGCCCCTTGGGATCTGAATTTCTTTTTCTTTTTTATAGTTTTTCCTCCTTTTGAACCAGCATCATCTTGTGAAGTAATATTTTTGACCTGGAAAACCATTTTCCTGGTGGCTATCACCTCTGCTAGAAGAGTATCAGAGCTGCAAGCATTATCCATAAAACCCCATATTTGCTTTTCCATAGAGACAGGGTGTCTTTATGAACAAACCCCTCTTTCCCTACCTAAAGTGGTTTCAGAAACAAATTTGAACCAATGTATTGAGTTACCAGTTTTCTTCCCAATTTCTGAAAACAAAGCAGACTACATGTTATATCAATTGGATGTACATAGTCAGTTACGTTTTTACCTAGGTAGAACTGCAGAATTCCAGAAATCTGATCAACTATTTGTTTCCTTTTCAAATTCTATGAAAGGATCCCCTGTGTCTAAAGTTGCACTTTCTAAATGGCTGTTAGATTGTATAACCTTTGTTTACAAGTCTCAAAATAAAGAACTTCCACAAAAAGTTAAGGCTCATTCTACAATAGCCATTGCTACTTCTTTGGCCTTTCTGGCTAAGGTGCCTGTTGACACTATTTGTGCTGCAGCAACATGGGCTAACCCCCATACCTTTATCACTCATTACAAAGTCGATTTGGCCTCCAGGAGTAGGGCCTCCTTTGGATCCATGGTTCTGAGGAATATTCTCCCGTGAGCTGCCCATGAATTAGGTTGCTAGGGATGCTGTCCCAATCGAGTAAGAATGAAGGTGAGATAGGACAACAACACATAAAGAAGTTATGTACTCACCATAATGTTCCATGTGTGTTGCCCATCTTTGCTTTCATTCTTATATCTCACCCACCTTCCCCCTCCCTTTTTAGTCCTAGAAGACTGGGTCTAGTCAAATTGGATCCCTTTGACCTCTGCCCTTCTTTGTCAGTCTCTGAGTCCTTCCTTGTGGTTAGGCAATACGAATATAAACTTAGGGCAAACAGGATCTGAGGATGGCTCCAGTGCATGCTGGGATAGGGAGTTAGCCACATGGTGGCAGAGGACCTTGAGATTGAAAATAATGGCAGAGACGGATCCGAGGATCAGATCTAAACCCAATCAAGTAAGAATGAAGGCAAAGATGTACAACACACATGGAATGTTATGGTGAGTACATAACTTCTTTTTTCCTTAAGTGATTTCTTGAAAGACACGCAAGGCAAAAATGATAACTTGCAAGATATGGTACTGTTAAGTATTATCAATGACAAGAAGCCTGGCACATGAAAAGTTCATAGATTTATTCAACTTCTAAATAAAAAAGCGAAATTTTTATCTCTATTTTGAGTAGCCGTGGAGGCAAAACTACTCAGGAAGGCAAGAAAAATAATCTTGCCTACACTAAAAATAAATTGTAACTCAGTGCTTTACAATTTTTCAAAGCAGTAAAACATTATGTGTCCTTATTATTAAGTCTGTTCAGGAATATGATATAACATGCATGCATCAATTCTTTTAAGTCTAATGACCACTGAGGATCTATGAAAAAGAGGTTGTTATGTTTTTAGTTTTCTGTAAATATATACCTGTATATTTATTACTGACAGTTCCTTGGCAGAGCTGTATCAGTCACACCCATTCTCCAACCTCATGTGGAGTCAATCGCTACCTAAGCCCATCTAGTTTACTTGTTAAAAATGTAAGCAATGAACAATAGCCTACACAGGTGCAAAGGCAGATACATATCTAGTGAAAAAATGCGGGAATTACTCCATCAGTCATGAACTGTCAGTCACTTTTAAAGTAAACATTATGTGTTATTTCAGGAATTAAGCAGTGCTATAAACAAGATACATGGTGTGTTTTGCTTATCCTGTTAAGAGACCTGAGGCATCTATGTAAAATGTATGTCAGGCTGCTACAGCTTTGTTTCTTGAATGTAATCTGTTTGGACTAACCCTATTTTTAGAATTGGTTGTTCTGTTTAGAGACATATGGGACTTTTGCAAATGTAATGTTTTCTATCTATTTGCAGGCAGCTATTTTATACTTTTTCTGGAGTTTTGGCAAACATTTGCATAACTGTGTAATTTGCTTTCTTAGTTTTTAGTGATTATATTTTTGAAGGTATGTGTTGTACAGATACATTTTTCATAGGACTGGTGGTTGATAATTACAGTCATCTATCTAAAGAAATGCACCCCAAAGAGTAACAGAACTGATTAATATATAACACAAACAGATAATTTCTTATAAGACAGAAAAAAAGAAATAAGCAGCAGATTAACTAAGAGTTGCAACTTGTCCAGCAAGTAGGGAAATCAAGATGGTTACATCATTTTGTGTGTGTGTGTGTGTGCGTGTGCGTGTGTGTGTGTGTGTGCATGTGCGTGTGTGTGTGTGTGTGTGTGAAATTTGCAATTGAAGACTGAAGTAATTCAAAAAATCTCATAAGCAGGAACGTGGAGGCTTGAGCAACTCAACACTTCCTTCTCGTGCGTTCAAACAAATTCACTATAAGACCAATGAATTAAAGTCCAAGCAAAAATGAATGGCAAAAAATATATATATCACAAGGATAACAGTCCACAGGATACTCCAAAATGCGAAGAACATTCTTTATTGCATGCAGTAAGCGCTTTCACCAAAACGGCTTCATCAGACTGTAACAGCATACATACTCAACAGTCATTAAATACCATCATTAATTGATATCAGGGTGTTGTTAAATTAAACAATCACCCCCCCCCCACATTATTCTCACTGTAAGAGTACCACGTCAGAAAAAAAGATAATCATTGGTAGATAGAACAAATAGCTGTCTTGCTGTTTTTCTGGGGTGCATGCTGCACTGACGTCAGACCCTCCACAACTTACCATCATGTAGTTATTCACATATTACCATCATGTTCTGTTCTTCTTTAATTTTTGTACATGTTTCTAATACCACAACAGGAATGGACACCATTCATGAGCCAGGGTAGGTTTAAAGTTCACAAGCTTAGTACCACTTCAGTGTTTGACATTAGCTAAGACTACTTTTCTCAGTACCTTCAATGTACCCAGAATTGCCTCCTTCTGTAGTCTAGATGGAGTTACATATACTGGTAACATATTTACACTTGAAAATGATTTATTACCTCTGATACTCCTGCTGCTATTGGTACTGTCTGGGTGTCTTTATCCCATATTGCTTTAGTATGTGTTTGCATATCCTAGTATTTTAAAGTTTGTGTCTCTCTTACCATGTACTTGTTCAAAGTCGACAAATGGAGGTGAGAGGACTCAACTCCTGTACCTTTGACAACAGGAAGGACTTTGTTAACATGTGTACCAGACAACTCCAAATCACTTAAAATGTTAGCAGAACAGTAAGCGTTGCATGGATGTGGATTCTCTGAACAATAAAATGATGAAACTGTAATGGCATTACTGACAGTAATCCTCACTGATTTACCAGAAGAAAAATGTTAACAAGGGACATGGCATAAATATAAGGAGAATCAGTGACATACTGCAAAATCAGAAGCATATAAGAGGCAAATTAATTCAATTAAAAAGTAAACAGAAGAACAGGTTTTGCATCAACATGCATTTTTTGAGTATTTGAAAAGAAAAAGCTATAAAATTCTTCTGACTTACTTGATTTTTTAACCCTCAGTGATTTAACAGAAAATGAAAACACAAGCGCAGGTCTGGCAGTTAGTGCAGAAGATTTGGGCTCTGAACTCAGTGTACTGCTTCCTATATTTAAGAGTACAGGGTTTGATTATTTCTACTTCCACTTGCCTACTGTGACTTTACGTAAGATGCTTAGCTAGACAATGCTTCTTAGTTGCCCTTTTACCTGGTTTAATGGATAGAAAAACAAAAAGGTAACTCATACATATGAGGCTAAAAACTCATGTGCAGTTTCTGTACAATAAGAGCAGAGCAGGATCATGATCAAATGTGGCCCCAGGCTTAGCAAAAGACTAGACCCCCCCCCCCCGCCACGCAACCATACCAGTATCCTATTACTTAGCTGTCTCTCCCCAGTTATCATAAAATACTGTTGAAACGTCATTGCTTTTACAAAAGTCGCAAAGATTTGGATTCAATTTAAATATTTTAAAACATTTACGACAAAAACTCTAACAGCTATTTCATGAACAAAACAAAACACTCTCACTTTGAAAAGAGTCGGCATGAGCAATAGTAAACTTCTCTTCCTTTGAAACTCACATTTATTAAAAATGCATCTGACAATCCATTAAACTACAATAGAAGTGTAGGGATTAATAGTCAAATAGCAAAAAGTAAGGCACTAATTATGTTCTATCTTTAGGATGAAAAATTCAAATGACAAATGTGTAATAAAACTGCTAACAGCTTGGGAAAGCTTACGGAATGCAAATGACTCTTTACAAGGGGATCCCAGAGAACTATCTGGTGAAATGACTTAGTCAGACACACACACTAGTCAAACAAAGGCTGAGAGAACCAAAAGTTGCACTACATGAAACATGTTATTCACAGCTTTTCACATTATTGTACTTGCCAAAAACAAGTTAAATTAAACATGCATTCATAGTTAATATTTTAGTATTAAACTCACAGACTCAAAGTTGTATGGTTTATTCACAAATAAACATACTGTTAACAGTCAACTAGTTACAGCTTCTTGTATGACTGTACATTCAGATGTTTGCTTGCAATAAAATGAATCAAGAAAAAGATAAATAATAACCAAAAAGTAGATTTCAGCTCACTACTGTGAGAACTGTACAGTGCATTCCAATCCACACCCCATGCCCTTCCAACCTCTTAGATTAAGAATCAGAGCCCAACACCAAACAATCAGAAACTGATTTTAAATCTTTCACATATATACTTAGAAAGTTGCATTAGTAATCGTTTTCTGAAGGACAAAAAGCCTGAAACTCAAATGTCTGACATTATTTAATGAGTGTAATCCACAACAATTTGCCAAGGAACAGACCAAACTAATTATCGATTTCTTTGCTCAAGATTCTGGACAAAGCCAAAAATAATATGGGGGAGGGCTCAAAATAAAAAAATGTAACTATTTTTTTAATTTGTATGTTAGCTAGATAAACCCACATGTCTACTTGCAGGGGTGCCCCAGGAGTACTGTCTCTGTGGCTTACACTCACGCTGTAGGCAAATTGAGGGGGGGGGGGGTGATTCAAAACATGTACTTTTGACTACAGGAAGCAATTTGTTAACAGCTCAGAATATTAAGTGCCAGACCCGAGTCATTTTTGTCAAAATCAAGGACCAGCACTTCCCCACAACTTCTGTAGCCGCCCTGATCAAGATGGATATCTTCAAACTGAGCAAGAATTGTCTCACTCCATCTGATGATCATCTAGTTCTCAAACAGTATAACACAAAGTGTGAGAAATGGTCTATATATTGTTCTTAGAGGCAAAAATCTCACATACAGTAAATTCAGACACCAGCAATACACCACACACCACACCTCACCAAAGCTATCACAATACACATAATTCATCATATGCTGAGATTCTAGAGAATAACTTGTCAAAACCTCAAAGACCTTCAAAACACAATTCAGGCACAAAGTATAGTCAGCAAGTTAAGGGTCTATATTATATCATCGAATGTTTAAAAAAGCGAACGCTGATTGATCGACCTAATTTAAGCGAAAGCTTACAATCTCGAACTGTCAGATCAGCGACTTTTTTCCCAGGGAAAAAAATTGCTGATCCAAAACACATACACACAACACAAGCACACTAAACAAATAGAAATCCACACACATACACCTAAAATCTGATACCTAACCCTACACTAAACTATGCACACACCACTAACTACCCACTTACCTTAACCCAAACCCTAACCCTAAGGTCCGTCACTATTGCACACTCACCTCACCCGCTCCCTAACCCTAACTCACTTAAATCCGCCATAACCCTCATGTCCACTCAATCGCACACACACCTAACCCGAGCCCTAACCCTAACTCACCTAAATTACCCTAACACTCACATCCACACACTCGCACACTTACCTGAATCCGACTGGCAACTTTCCACCATAACACTGAAAATACCGAAGCAACAGAAACGGGCAACCGAATTCTTTCCCTAAGAAAAAATTTGAGTTTCTGCTGCTTCGATATTTTACAGTTTTGTGAAAATAAGTTTGATCAATCAGCGTTCGCTTTTTTAAGCATTCGAGGATATAATATAGACCCCAAGTTAAGTGTACCACCTCACATAGCACAAGTTGTCCCAAAGTCATGAATGTTGAACCCATAAGGCAGACATCTACCCAAACAAACATTCTAATTATAGGTGACTCCATTATAAGGAATATAAAGGTAGCTGAGCAAGGAAAGAGCAATGGTTAGTTGCTTTGCTGGTGCCAGGATCCATCAGACTGCACAAACACACTTAAGTCCTTGAACAACAAATATCAGTATGACTTTGTCATAGTATATGTGGGTGTCATTGACTTGAGATGTACCTCCCTGGACTATATGAGAAGAGACATGATGGACTTCTTAAATTGTGTGTCCCAGGAGGTATGAGCCTAGCACTGAGAAGCATTCTACCTTCTAGGTGGATGATACCACTATATGTGCAAAAAATAATTAACTTCAATAATTGGCTTTTTGGTGTCATTAAAAGGAGGTCCAATATTTGCCAGCTTGTGAAGATATGATTGACTGACCTAGGGTTATCAACTTTTAAGTGGACCAAAGTGGGACATGGGGGTGTGGCCAGTATGACACTGGCCACACCCTCTACCATGATGTCACCACAGGAGCAGTGAAGGAGATGCTATTATGGGTATGACGGATGGCTGCTGGAGTGGGTAGCTAGCTGGCTAGCTGGCTACTGGAGTGGCTGGTTGGCTGGCTGCTGGAGTGGCTAGCTGGCTGGCGCTGAAGTGGCTAGCTGGCTGGCTGTTTGCTGCTGGAGTGGCTAGCTGGTTGGTGGGAGTAGCAGCTGGATGGATGAATGACTGGATGGATGGCTTGATGGATGGCTGATTGGATGGATGACTGATTGCAAGAATGGATGGATGGCTGTATGAATGGCTGGCTGGCTGGCTTCATGAATGTATGGCTGGCTGGTTGTATGAATGGATGGATGGCTGGTTGGATGAATGGATGGATGGCTGGCTGGCTGGATGAATGGATGGCTGGCTGGCTGTATGAATGGATGGTTGACTGGCTGGTTGGATGAAAGGATGGCTGGCTGGCTGGTTGGATGAAAAGATGTCTGACTGGCTGGATGAATGGATGGTTGGCTGGCTGGCTGGATGAACGGATGGATTACTGGCTCAGTAGGAAAAAACTAAACAAATCTCGGTCATTTTTTTTAGCGGATGTGGAAGCTCTTAAAGCAAAGCGCTCCTACAGCCAGGATCTTTGCAGGGCTCTGCCTGCCCCAATCCTCACCTCTTTCATAAATTGCAGCCAATTGATGCATGGATTAAAGCAACCGGACCTAACAGGCAGCAGCTTTGCCTGCATGTCCTGGTTGGTGATGTCACTGAATTGCCATGGAAAAGCCAGAAGTAATTGCGGCTTTTCCACAGCAATTCAGTGTGATTGAAAAGTGGGATTTTTCAAGTCCCACTACTTTGCACAGTGGGTAAAAGGATGAGGCAGCTCAACCCGTGAGTGTCCTGCTGACAACGGGACGGGTGGCAACCTTAGACTGACCGCATTAGTTTGCCATGGATGGCCTGCATCTCTCCCCTGTAGGGTTTCACTTACTGGCAATGATATTTTCCATTCCCATATTGCCTTTTTTAGGCAATGCCAACCTGATAAACGTAAAAACATAATAAAACAAGTAAAGTGTTACTGTTCAATGCTAGCAGCCTAAACAAGAAACGCCATTACCTACAAGCCTTTATCATCCTAGAGGACATAGACATGAGTGTAGTGACTGAGACATGGTTTAAAATAGTGGAGACAGCATCATCTATCCAGGGCTATAATGCCTTCCACATGTTTAGACAAGCTATTGCTCAGGAGGGAAAACCGGTGGAGGTGTCTTCATCTTCATCCAGACTAGACTTGCATCAAGGCTGATAAAGCAGTATCATGTACTAGAGTTTTGTCATGTCCAAATAAACATCAGAAAGGTCACATATGATATAGTAATTAGATATAGAACTTCTTTTATGACCCAAGAAAACCACAATGCCTAACTCTAGGAACTGGGATCACTCAGTATTAAACTCAATACCATTTTCCCAGGTGATCTAAACTATCCAGCTATAGAATAAGAAACCTGTACCACCACTAGTGCACAAGCACATTGATTCTTGAACTTTGGCAATACACATGCACTGGAACAATTAGTCATAGAACACAGTAGGGCAACAACATAGTGGATAGGTTCATAGGTAGATACTAGGCTATCTGCCCTAGGGCATTTATAAGCCTAGCCAGAGTGTATTTGGCTTCCGCCTCCCTATTAGATTAGCCTACTGTGCCTCTGTAAAGTAGGTCACAGAAGATACCCTTTTAAGATTAGTTTACTGTTCCTCTGTCTAGCAGGGACACAGAAGAGATCCCAGGGGTGAATTTGCGATTTCCCATCCACACATCCAGATTTCGCTTGAAGAGGTTCAGCGAGGGGCTATGTCTCATTTGTCTTGTCTTTATTAATATCGGGGCATCTTGCACAATCCCTTGCATATCTTTGGCAATTAACTCCACTGAGTGCATGAAACTCTATGCCACCAGACTATATCAGCATGTAAATGGCTGCATAGATGCAGCCCCCTATGAAACCAGTGAAACAACCCACCTTGGTCAAACCATAATATCAACAAGCTTTACGATGAAAGGAGAATTTTACTGAAAGAAGAGTAATTCCCGGAATGTAGAGTCTTCATCACTGAAACAAAATAATGAGCCAGGAGATTAATAAAATCCTCAAAAGTATGTTTTTAACACTTTTATTGAATTATCACTTGTGACATAGGCAAATTTGCATTTATATAAAAGCAATCAAACAGTATTTAACAAGTTCACATTTACAAATGTTATACTTCACATTTATTGCTATATACCATATAACTTAAGCAACATTACAAGAAACATCTTTATTAAACCATTACTTCTGACATAGGCAATAATACATTTATATAAATGAAAACAAAGCAAACCAACACTATCCTAGTTGCAAGCAATTTACATCACGAACTCTACTGACACACTTGCAGTTGCAAACATTATACATCATTTATAGTCTACCCAATCATTTTCAGTCAAACATTAATGTTTGAGGCTTAGTCACCCAAGCCAAAGAAAATCACAAGGCCTTTTTTAGTCATATTCACAATCTCATTAGCACAAAGCAGCAATGCATTGAGGTGACTGTGAACAATGTTACCTACACTGAGACTCAAGATATAGTTAACCTACTGGCTCATTAAATTCAACTAATCTTTCCCCTATTTTCCCTTCATCTATCCCACTAGATATATTTAAAACTGATTCACCTCTAGCTATTAGACCAAGTCCTGAAAGTGCTATCAAAAGCTGAAAATAATGCATTGATGGATGCATCTTAAATAGCATGAGGCATGATTTAGCCATCTCCATAACAACACTATTCAAGTAAGTGGGGAACATCTACAAAAATCAGTTATTCCTTTTATAAGGGAGGACCTTCCACAGCTCCAGGCATTTACAAATCCATAAGTTTGACCAGCCTCATATGCAAAGCTATGGAAAGACTTATCATGGAACTAATCAATAAGGACAAAGGGGAACCTTAGAACACTGTACACATCTCTATTTGGATTCATCAAGGGCATGTCATGTTTACTCAACCTGGTGGACGTCTTTGAAAACGTTAGCAATGCAGTCGATGTATCTAAAATGATGCACACTGTATGCCTCAACCTGGCTAAGACTTTTGACACAGTCTCCCATGTTGCATAGTGGAAAAGTTTAAACAGGGAATAAACCCCTACAGCAAACACAGGATTGCTAAATGTCTTGCAGATAGAATGCAGGAGATCAATCTAAGGGAAGCTTCCTCCACAAAGAGACCAGTCATCAGTGGAGTCTCCCAGGGTTTAGAGCTGGGACCTGTCTTGTTTGGCATCCACTTTTCTGAAATACAAGCCAGTACCAAAGGACTTTGGCTGAGTAAGCTTGCAGATCACTACAAGCTACAAACAGTTATTGAATCCCCCTATGACATAGCCAACCTGCAAGAAAGTTTGGCCCAAACAAATTACATTATTGCATCCTTTGTGAAGTTGTCTACCCTGGAGAACTACCACATTGAAAATATGCCCCCAAGAGTTGACCTAGTTTCTCAGGATTTGGGAACCTATGTGGACAGTGACCTACCCTTTGACCAACATGTGCCCACTGTCATACAAAAAGTCCTTTTAAATTGTGCAGCTTATAAACAAAGGGAATGTGACTAGATCGAGAGATGTCATTGTCTGCCTTTTACTCAGCTCTCATTAGGCCAGTCATTGAGAATAGCACTCCCTCTGGCACGTATCTCTCCAGACTTTTACAACAACTAGAGCACCCACAGAGATACTTTACTAAAAGGATACATGGCCTAAAAAATATGTCCTACATGGATTGCCTTAAAGCTCTGTCACTATAATAAGTATAATACCAACTGCTAAAAGGTGACATGCCTGACATACGAGGCACCCTCTAACCCAAAACTGATGGAACTTCTGCACATCAGCAAGTCAAATGGCATTAGAGATACTTGGTTCAGGGATCTAAACCTCTTTTGCGACATCAAAAAAATGATTTGGAGGGACAGATATATTCTGCAGAGGATGTCACTGCTCTGGAACAGATTCAACATCCACATAAAACAAACCTCATCCCTGTTCATATTCAAACACAACTTGGGTCTATGGATGGGTAATAGAAAATGTACTCCAGGACTGCTATAATTGACAGAGGCAACAACTAAATGCTTTATCCCACATATGGGTCCCCTCAAATTATCTATGGTATGATGCCAGTTATTCTCACTAGGGGTAATATATGATTATCGACCATGGAATAGGTAAAGTTCATCTAACATCAAGCAAAATAGGTTAATTTAAGCAGCGAAAGAAAAAGTGGATACGTTTAAAATGGTCCACAAGAGCAGCTAGCCTAGTACTTACCTATGATCCCATGAAATCTAGTTCACTTAAATGGTTAACAGAACTATAATAGGTGTTACATGGACATGTATTTTGTGAATAATGAGAACTTTGAAACTTATTTACCAAAGAGGTCTGCCAGTTGGTGTGGAAGATGAAGACTCCAGGCTCTTAATGAGCTGCCTGAAGGGTGCTGGGTTTGACTCTTTCTCCCACCAACTGCATGACTGAGCAAGTCATTTAACCAGAAACTTAATTATATACATATGCACAATGCACACACAAACACACACACACACACACACACACACACACACACACACACACACACACACACACACACACACACACAGTAAAAGATATCTTGGAATACCTTAAAATATATTAAAATACAATTTCTTGAGTGTGACATCTTGGAGTACTTCCCCTGACTGCAAAAATACTGTAAAAGATATATTGGAGCCTTTTCAAAAGGCCCACACTTTCACATTAAATAAGAGCACTTGCAGAAAGAGCCTGGATGGAAAGTATCAACTGTGCCTGCATGTGCTCAGCCAGGCAATTGCTTTATTTTTTTTAAGTATTCCAAGGACTGGGGCACTTCAGGGAGCACACACTATCACAAGGGTGGGGGGATCGGGATCTGCACTTGAATGCCACCTTCTAGCTCCACCTCTGGCAATCTCACAGCTAAAGATCTATAAATGTTGCCAGTTTCAAGGAGGCGCTTATCTCCTTTAAAACAAATGATATATAATTTTGCCATGCACTGATTTTTATACAACATTAGTTTTCTTTTCTTGTTGTTCAACTATTCCTTTGCTTTTTGAAGCTAGTCAGTCACTCTAAAGCTGTAAGTTACAACAGGAAGAGCAAGCTGATTTATAGCATGAACTTTATTCCTAGATGTCAAGGTAGTTTTCAATATTAGCTTTAGTCTTCTGAAGTGTTCCTTTCCAAGTTTTGATCTCATTTGTTTGTCTATTTCAAATATTTGTGCAACCATTCCTTTATATTACACTCCTATCCTAGGTTGATATTTTCTTGGTACTGTGGCTTTCATGATATAAATGTTGCTTTGGGCATCAATAGAAATATGTGTACCTGAGTGCATATGCAATACGTAGATTGTTCTGGCAACAAGACAGCCCACAATATCAATGACCTGTTCCTTCCTGCATTGTACGCTGTCAAAAAGTATGATGTGAGTGAAATATATTTGGTGGATTACGGTGGCTTATGATGTTGGGTACATCAAGTCAGCTACATTTCTCTTGGTATTCTAACAGTGTGGGTGGGCCCTGTGGATAGTATTCCTACAGCTATAGTCTGGCATGCTCCCACAACTATCTCTGTGAATATAGTATTGTATTTTTAGAGTACTCCTTTATCTCTAGCTGCCTTTCTAATAGTTCCAGTAGCACACATTCTATAGCATTGTGTCAATGTGTATCTGTAGGACATGATCGATGATAGAGGTTGGGCAGTTTCAGCCCTGCTGAAAGTGATGTTATGATACATGCATTTAGAACACATGAATGGCCCCTGTTGGAGAGAGGCTGTGCTGAACAAACCTTTAGGGGAACAGTTGTGGCCAGGTGTGATCCATATCATAAATGTTGTGGGGGCAGCAATCATACATTATAATAGCTCTGTAAACATGTTACAGATATGGTGCATTATACCAAGATAAAGGCATGTTCCATAACAGTGGAGAGGTCAGACATGGGGGGGACCTAGAAGCAGTAGGAGTTTTTGGTGTTCATGTGTAAAGACTATGGTTCTGGATCCATCCTGAAAGACAGCGGACACTAGCCTGATGCACCAGCTAAGTAATAATGGTAAATCGTTTCTGTGCACCAATGCCGCACATACAGACTATAGGCTGACTAAAACATATGGTACTTACTAAGTTTTGTTATGTGAAAATAAGGCACCCTCCCACATCAGCAAGGCAGCAGACATAGGCTGGGACTGAATAGCACATGCTGTGTGTGCCCTTAGCATGCATGCTGCGGGTTCATTGAGCACAGGTACTCACTACTCATGCTTACTCCGGGGCTTCATTTGTTGTGTAGTCACTGAGCAGATTATTACATTAGTGACACCTGTAGATGCTAGGACAGGACAACAGGGTGATGCTGGCTCACAGTGATGTTGGTATTGATTCAGGAGCTGACTCAATACCACATTGTGCCTCCTTCTTGGATGTGCATCCACTCTCAGTACAGCCTGAAGCTGAGGCCTTGGCCACAGCTTAATATGAGGCTGTATAGTGTGAGCACTCACCATTCCCAAAATGGGTGCTCTATAGTTTCGCAGCAGATGAACTCACCACATTTGAGGTGAATATACTTACCATTTTGGAGGTATAGGGGTGCCTGATGCTGTCAGATGTCATATTCGGCCTCTGACTTGGGCAGCACTCATGATCAGTAAGCAGATGTGTCACTGAATCATTCAGGCACAAGCTGCTGCAACCCAATCCAGCATGTGGCTGATCTCTTTGTTGCATGTTTTGCATGATGACATGGAGTCCAGGGGAACACTTCTAATTTGTTTCATGCATGAGGTCTGTGGAGGCTCACGTTGCTACTTTGTCCACCTCCACATGGAAATTTGCCAGTTCACACTGGCAATGTTACCCAAGTTTGGGGTAAGGAATATAGAACCTCAAACCAATGAGCCAGCTGGAGAAACAATGACTAAATAATCAATAAATTCTCCGAAGAACTCCAGTCAGGAAACTGATGAAATCTTTATTAAAAACACAAACAGAGTTCAATGCTTTCATCTTTATTTGAATAAACTTTGTCTGAACAGTACCCCTGATGGTTACTGGAAAATTTTAATCCTCTGTGGTGCCACCAGTTTCAGGCAACAAGGATTACATTTGCTTGATAAGATGTGGACTTAGATATTTGTTGTATTAGACAGATTTACTGTCCTGTTTTCATCTTCTGGAATGTCCATAGTTATTCTAAGTCTCTGATGTGTCTCTTGCTTGAACTGATGGTTTAGTTGCACATTGACATTTTTGGCATAATTTATAAGATAAGATAAGGAAAGCTGAACTGTTCAGTAGAACCTGTACGTACTAATAACCACTGATTACAATACCACAAATGCTCTTCACTTTTTAAGGATGATATCTGAAGTAAATTTTATAAGATGCTAATGATATAACACTATGAGTTAGAAAACACCATAGTCACATTGGCTTAGAGAGCCTTAAAATCATAAGAAACAATGACTGCTGAAATACTATCTAACATCTCAGGCTACAGAGCAATTTTTAGTTTTCAGCTAATTTTAGCAACACCCCTAATTATCTGGCAATTTACGCATCAGCTGACACTTTACTGGAAGGGCTAGCCACATTCCTTTTTTATCAAACCTTTGTTTCATTCATTAGGTAGTTTTACTATAGTGTGTTTATTTTGTGGAGAGTCCCATGATTTACAGTTTATTCTGAACTGCTCACTGTTTCCTAATATAACAACACACAGTTTTATACACATTGCACATCATGTGCCCCTCTGCATTAATGTCTCAGATAGACAGTACATGACTGCCAATTTTAAAAGAAAAACAATGGATAATTAATTTGAGACATGAGTGATCGTCAGGTAAGCACAGTACTCTGCATATTTCACTGAATGTAATTACTGCAAAATAAATCCGTACAATGTGATTTCTAAAAAGTTATATTGACTAGAACCCTGGTTCCAACAGGTGTTACTATGACCACAATCAACAGGCTACAAATCACATGAGCTCTAAGTGTCATCAGTTTACAAGAAGCATACTATCATCCGAAAACTATATGCTTGTCTGTGACACGTCTTTTAATTGCTTCCCATCTCTCTCGAGGTGAGTCTTGAATTAAGTTGCTATAAAGATGTTTCGTAAAAGCAGGCTTGTGAGACGGTCTTTTCACTTCATGATACATGAAACCACAAGCCAGACTTTCTGTACTTGAAATGCAGTAATGCTAAGAATAAGACATCCTTTCACTTCTGGTGCTTCACATAAAACTGTACATGCTAGCAAATATTGATAAAACCGGTTACCTAGATCTGAATCAAGAAACATGTAAATCTGCTCAAACAATTAAGTCAAATTTTTCTATATCTGATTTAACTGGAGGTTGGTCACTGTAGTAAGCAGCCTTGAATTAAGAATAAATAAAATCTAAAGAAATGTCAAATATATGAGCTCAGGGATTCCAGAAAGATCATAATACCAACATTTAAGTGTGTTTTATGTACTAACACACATAGACAATTCCTGCTGCACACAATACCATGGTTTGTAGTATCCAGGCTCACACCATGTGGCAATCTAGACTTAATATATTCTTCTCTTGTGTTCAGGACTCTGGGCTACCTCAAATTGGACTATTTTGCTACAACACTATTTCATTTAGATAGCATAGCACTGGAAATCACCAAACTTCACAATTTTACTTCAAATTGTAGTTATTATTTAAAGTGGCGGCATACCTCTCAACCCCCTGATAAAGTAAAAAAATAATGGGAACAAAAGCCTAAAACCAGGGACAGATTTAAGCATTGGTCATGTGTATATATATATATATATATATATATATATATATATATATATATATATATATACTGGAAGAGTGGCAGGTTTTTATTCTGGAAGATATGAAGTTTGAAACTCAAATGTATATCATTATTTAGTAATTGCAGTCCTCAGTGGTTTGTCAGAAAACCACAAACAGCAGACCAAAATATGCAGCAAAATCATGGATATTCTTTTAAATTAGAGGCATAGGTAGAGGGGTTATAATCATGGGGCTCCTTAGTTATAAAGGATGGAATTTTCAAATTTAGAACCAATAACTAAATATAAGGAGACAAAAATGGTATAAAGAAACAAACAGGAAAAAATAAAATAACTGAAAGAGCATAACAAATTCACTTATAGCATGCTAAAAGTCATCAAAATGCATCATTTCACTTCGTGTGCATTGGTGGTTCATTGGCTGAATTCTTGTCCGCCATGTGGGAAGCTTGGATTCATTTCCTAAACAATGTACCATGTTAGTTTTAGTGATGGGATTGGCTTAACTGATAAGGTAGTTACCTCACAGAAACAAGGTACAGGGTTTGTTATGTCCCCAGGTTATTGACAAGGATTGTAATAGTCTGCAATATGATAGACTAGTATTTACCTATGAATTTATGAAATGTTCATATATTTGTTTCAGTATGACAGAATGTTGTCTCTGTGCAAAATGTGTGTCAGGGCTAAATCTTCTTTCATTATTCTGTGAGATCTGACAGGTGCCATCATTTGAAAGGGGTTAAGCAGTCCAATGGAAATAATATGAAGGCCTTTGGTTTTAAACATTGTGTCTCAGATTCACTTCCATTAATTTAGCTAATTCTTCTACATGCTTTGCCATAATGACTTGCCCTTGATGTATCTTTTGGCTTTTCCCGGTTAGGGGTCGCCACAGCAGAACTCCGGTCCGCTAATGATTGGCAGCAGATTTTTATGTACCGAGTTGCCAACCCTGACGTACAACCTTCAACGAAGGTACGCCCATTCATGCATGTCTCCAAACAGAAGATGCTTTAGCTGAGAATCGAACAGGACAACGTCTTACTGTGAGGCAACAACGCTACCGCAGCACCACCACCGCAGTATGCCATAATGACTTGCCCTAAACAGTTAAAACAGAGTTAAGAAGCAGATACATTCTGGTTGTGACCTTTAGTTCTCTTTCTTTGAGAACAAACTAGATCCATTGCTGATCAAACAAGGGAACTAATGACTTAATTACCTCAGGACATTATTGGTCTGATTTTATTTATGTACTCAAACATGTTGCACAAGAAGAATCACAGCAACAGGGTCAGATACAAGCTGTAAGCTTGCAGAGCACATGGTTTAGAAATATTTGCAGAAGAGTACACTCCACCTCTGAAAACTGTTTAACCACATTATTCTAAAGTGAAGTAACATTCATCATTATATTCATCAGGGTTAAGGAAAAGTACCACAAGCATACCTGAGATGGACTTTTTGAGGAACCCATGGTGATTGAGGTATGGAGGAATTTGAAGTCATGCCATCCAAACCTTTTACAAAAATGGAGCATAGCTGTTCTCTTTATATGTCACAAAATACTAATTAGTTGCCCAAATGTGCAACAATGCCTTTTGTTGGCACATGCAGTCAGTAGCCTGTGTTTATTACTTTTGTCACCAAATGCAGGCTACTGAAACCTTATTTTTGATATGTAATTGTGTGTTCTTTTTAATCATTTAGGAAAAATGAAAGCAATTCCATGTTTTTCTTATAATTCTTTTAATGTCAAACATTCTCAGCTTCAGATGGCTTACAGTATGCTCGCTGTGTAAAAGAAAACAATTTTATTAAAGAAGTCATGAAACCCTGTGTTGGGGAGCAGTAACTGTGTAAAAGAAAACAATTGTATTAAAGAAGTCATGAAACCCTGTGTTGGGGAGCAGTAACTGCTCCTCGCTGTCCTGATTTCATTTTCCAGATTCCTCTGTATTACCATGGGTTAATGCAAGAATCAGAACTGTGAAAATGAGTCAAGTCAGAAAAATAATTTAGAAAGAAGGCTAATGTGTGCATGCATCTGTCACCTCTACAACCATTGCCAGAAATCAGCAAAGTTTCACACAACATTAATTGATGTGCTCCTGTAGCACCATTTGGAGTCCACACTGCATAGCTACCTGTCAACAGGTGTACTCCAAAAGCTGAGCTAATAAAAATTATGCCAAGCCCCCCCTCCAGTTGCCATGTGGAGCAGATGCTAGTCCTGCATAAGAATCATTGTCAACAAAAGTGCTGAGGCAGTGGCAGAGAAACAAGAGGGCACAAAATGTAGTCATGTAACAGAAATTTGTCTAGACTCCACTTTTATGTTCAGTAGTAAGCTATAGCTGTAATAATTATCTTTACTGCAAGGTTGCATGATCTCAAAGTAAGAAGGCTGTGTTCTGTCTGTTGGGAAGAGGTGTAAAACTATTCCTCACGGGTATCCTATGTGGTTGCCATGGGATTCACTATGCATGTATACACAAAGACATGTAAATTCATCAGAGTGCAGGGATAAATACAATACCTGGCTATAGATGATTAGTCATATACCATCTTAAATGAGACAGCAATTTCTTGTATTGCATTGTACATCAGAGAAATGAGCTAAAACATTCACAGAAAGAAGTATAATGTATCAGACTAACATTTCTGTGCTTTACAAATATTACTATTACAAACAGAAGGTGAATAAACAATCATCTTGTATTATTCCTCAGATTATATCTGTGGCTATGAATAACAAGAACTGCAGCAAATTCCAGGATTTAATGCAATTTAATTCAAATGAAACCAGACCAAATTAGTCCAGACTTCAGTTTTATGTAGAGTAGTAAGCTATGGCCGTAATACTTAATTATCTTATATTTTAATTGTTTATTTATTTATTCTCATTTGTTAACTGGGTTAGTCCAACTGAGCCAAAGGCCCATTTTCAGTGGAGACCCGAGGAGAAAAGCACCAATTACAAATTACAGTCATAGAAAAAATAATTACAATCTTACAAAAAAGGGAAATTACATCTCAAAAGAGTTCACTACAGCAGTAAAGTAGTTTCACACTAAAAATGGTTTGTTCAAAAAAAATATGAAATGAAAATAGTGTACAGTATATACATGATGGTGAGGAAACTAGGGGAAACCATGTGGGTTATGTAGACATAGAAGGGACAGGAGGGGAAAGCTAGGGGAAAACAAAGTAGTTATTTACACATAGAGGGAGCTGGAGGAGATTTCCAAGGAAGAGGGGTAAGGCGAGAAACAAACAGATAAAGTGGTGGGTACAAGGAGGAGGTTGTAAGAATTCAGGTAGGAGCTAGACATGGTCAGGACCAGGTGTTCTGTAGGTATTGCTTGAGTGCTAGTTTGAATTGTGATTTACTGGATATATGTCTTATAATTCCAGGAGTGAGCAACTGAGTGTTTATATAATGATTTACCAATGTTTTTCGAAGGTTTGTATATTTCCAGGAGGTGTTTATCTGATGAGTGAAGTTAACACCGGGGGTTATATAGTGATATGAACTTGGAGAGAGAGGGGTAGGATGTAAGGTTGTAGAGGACTGAGTGTATTATAAGGAGGTGTAGAAGGAGAAGTTGCTTTGTGAATTCAGGCCATTGTAAGGACTTCAGGGCAGGGCAGTGATGGGATTATAGGGGAGGTTAGTAGCATATTTAGCTATTTTATTGTAGGCTTGTTTGCAAAGAAGAGAAGACTGAAGGTTAGTAAGAACAGGGGCAGCATATAGTGGATCGGGTAAGAGGAGAGAAGGCTAAGGTGGGTTTTGAGGAGTTAGAAATACATTTGTGATTACGGTATAGAAGGCCAAGTTTTTGGTGATTATTTTTTTATGCATAAATTGACATGCATGTCGAATTTTAGTTCATCATCAATGGTAATACCAAGTAATTTGGTATGAGGATCGGGTTTGATGATGGTATTGTTGAGGGGAAGTGATGGAGAAGGAGGATTCATAATTGAAAGGCTTTTTGGAAGGAATAACAAAAGTTTAGTGTTTTTGGGGTTTAGTATAAGTTGATTGTTAGTGAGTCAGGTCTCTATGGAAGTGAAAGTATCTTGGGTACGTGAAAGGAGTTCAGGGATGGTGTTAGCTGTGGTTATGAGAGTGGAGTCATCAGCATATTGTAGGAGGGTTGAGAGGTTAGTAGCAAAGTACAAGTTACTGGTAAAAATGTTGAACAAGAGGGGACCCAGAATAGAGCCTTGGGGAACTCTGATGTCGATGGGCAGAAAAAGAGAGAAAGTGGTTTGCCGGCATATATAGATTGAAGTCTGTTTGATAAGTAACTGGAGAACCAGGATACGGAGAAGGGAGAGAGGTGGAGGTCTGACAGTTTAGTTAACAGTTTAGAGTGGGAGACTGTATCGAAGGCTTTAGAAAGATCGAGAAATAGACTGGAGAGAAGAAGGTTATTATCATGGCTTCTGCCACTGTTTGAGTGAAAGAGAGAAGTGCAATAAAGGTGCTGTTGTGTGGTCTAAAACCATGCTGAGAGGGAGTTAGGAGATTATTTTCAAACAAGTATTTGAGTAGCTGTGAGTGAATGCATTTCTCAAGTATCTTTGACAGTGGAGTAGTATAGCTATATGATGATAGTTGGAGGGGTCAGTGGAGTTACCTCCCTTGTGGAGTGGGATTGTGTAAAAGGATTTCCATATGTTGTGGATGACAGCCTTGGTAATGGAGCAATTTATAAGCATAGAAATATGGTAGGCAATAGAGCTGGCAGTAATTTTAAGAAAGTGGGGGGGGTAGATTGTCAACAGAGGGAGAGCAGGGTTTGAGTTTGTTCAAAAGAGATTTCCTGAAGGAAGTTGAAACAGGATGAAAGGATAAAGTATTAGAGGAAGATGGACTGTGAGGTAGAGACGAAGAAGAGGGGTTAGGGCAGTGTTGTGTTAGTTTTTGAATTGTGTCTAAGAA
Organism: Protopterus annectens; assembly: GCF_019279795.1. Taxonomy (NCBI): domain Eukaryota; kingdom Metazoa; phylum Chordata; order Ceratodontiformes; family Protopteridae; genus Protopterus; species Protopterus annectens. The sequence continues at coordinate 653,494,507 of NC_056743.1, forward strand.
ATACTGATTTAATAGAGTAGCAGTTTCTGTAGGAGTATTGTGAGGGAATGGATTGGGGGTAGGAGGGGTACAAGGGTGGAGAGTGTGTTTGATAGTGGACCAAAACTTTTTGGGGTTTGTGTGCAGTATTTGGAAGGAAGGAATGATTTTTTTGACTTTGATGATAAGTTTTTTACAAGTGTTTCTAAGTTCTTTGTACGACTAGAGCAGGGTTGGAGTTTTATTTTTTATCCAGTTTTTCCAAGCAATATCCCTCTGCTGCATGGTAGTGCATGTTTGCTTAGTGAGCCAGGGATTAGAGCTGGATTTCACCTGCACTTCTCTGGAGGGGGCCATGCTGTTCAGAATATCTAGGAATATCTTGTTGAATGCAATGACAGCATCATTAAGAGGCAGGTTAGAAAGGAAGATCCAGTTAATTTTGGCCAGAGTGGAGTTGAATTTATCTGGGTCAAATTGGGTCAGGTTGCGTTGTTTTCTGTAGAGGTGCTGATTAGATGTCAGTTGAGAGTATGTATGGATATAAGTGGGGGAATGGCACCCAGAGAGTTGGGAAGTATACCAGGATAGTGATAAACACAAGGATCAGAAATAAGGATCCAGTCAAGGATGGAGCCAGAAGTGGAGTTAATATTAGTTCTGGTAGGGGAAGATATTAGTTGTTGGAAGCCATAGACTGATGGCATGGTTAGAGGAAGTGGAAGAGAGAGAGAACCAATCAATATTAACGTCGCCGAATATAATGGTTTCATAGGGAATGTTTAAGCTGAGCCATGGTAGGAAGTGTTCTAGAATAGGAATTTTGTTGCCTGGGGGGATACAGATGGATATGATGGTAATTTTTTTTATGGGGGTTGAGGTGGCAGTTAACAATTAGGATTTCTGCAGGGGCAAAGGTAGGTAAGGGGGTATAGAGTGGAGAGATATTAAGTTGGTCGGAGTAGAGGATGGCAATACCTCCACCCGTTTTGTTTGTTCTGTCTGCCCGATATATATTACAGCTTGGGGGTAAAATGTTGGAGTTAGTGATGTGAGATTTTAACCACATTTCTGAGAGGGTTAAGATATGGGGGGAGTTATGGTGAATCCAAGAATGAAGTTCTGTAGTTTTATTTACTATGCATTGGATGTTCAGAAAGAACATTCTTAGAGATTTAGGGGGGTGAGTATGATTGGGGGTAAAGGAGCTGGGAGAATGTAGGTTAGGAGTACAGGTGATTGGGCCAGAGTTGGGATGGATATCTCTAGCCAAGAGAAGGGAGTCACAGAAAGACAGTAAGAGGGAGAGAAGGTCTGCAGTAGGGGAGGTATGAGACTTAATGTAGTTGGAAAGAGATAAGTTTGGGTATGTTTTGACTTTAAAGATGTTAGAGGGAAGTATAGGAAATAGGTTGAGAGAGATTAGTAGTGTGTGGGGGGGGTATTATGTGAGACGTGACAGTAAGAGTGAATAGGTGCAGGAGTAGGGTATTCAAGTGATGTGTGGTATGAGGTAGAGTAAGCTGTAAGGAGGAGAAGGGGAATAGTAAGATAGTAAGGGGTCATATTTCTTGTAGAATTAGGTGGAAGGAAACAGATTTCAAAGAATAGATAAAGCCTCACAGTGGTGCTCTCCTATATAAACATTGTTCATTCTTGTTACTAAAACCCTGTTTGCAGGAGTGAATTCAAAATAGTTTCAGTCAGTCAAGCTGATGTGCTACTACATTGTTCAGAATTATGGGTTTACTAAGTATAAAGAAATGAAACTGTGTGGTATGCATACCCTCTAAATCTGTCTAGTAGTTCTTACAACCATTTGCAACCTGCCAAGGGACAATAGTATTTATTGCCTGTAAAAAGATTAAAGTCATCTGCCAGTCTTGGGTGTAATTTGTGTCCTAATACAAAGTCTACACAGACAAAAGTAAACTAAAACTTCTACTATTATGCTGATTGCTTCACTCAACAGAATTTTCATCACATTGCAGCTTCTTTCTTTGTATGCAAGCATCTTTTAATGTGAATTTGTATTTATTAAAAAGTAGGTAAGCAAATAATAGAGGGCGGCCATGGTGGTGCAGTGGTTAGCATTGTCACCTCACAGCAAGAGATTCTCCGGTTCGATCCTCGGCTAGGGTGCCTTCTGTGCAGAGTCTGCATGTCCTCCCTGTGGTCATGTGGGTTTCCTCTGGGTGCTCCAGTTTCCTCCCACATCCCAAAGACATGCAGTAGGTGGATTGGACACTCTAAATTGAACCTAGGTGTGAGTGTGTGCATGTGTGTGCCTTCTGTGGAAGGTTGGGTGCTGGGCTGGCAACTTGACACTGTAAAACTCCACTGCCAATCATGAGCAGACAGGTGATCCATTGTGGTGACCCCTAACTGGGAAAAGCCGAAAGAAGAAGAAGTAGGTAAGAAAATAATATATATCAAAGTGTTTCCATTTCTGAGATGTTTGGTGGCCAAGGCAAAGCAAGTTCTTTGAATTTGTATAGTTTCTTACTGGGAAAAGCTCTATATTTTCCAGCCGAGGTGACAGTAGCATAGAAAAATAAAGGCTTTATTGTGGCCCGAGTGCTTGATGACATTACAAAGACATATGTCTGGAGCGTTTCCCCCTGGGCCTCTGCTTAAAACTGGCTTTGTTCCAAGTCGGACTTTCCTGGCAAACAAATGTTAAATAAATAAATAAATTCATACAATAAATAAGAGGAGTGGTTCTCTGTGAGTCTATGGTGGACACACCTCATAGCCTGTCTGACCTACTAGGGTATAGTATCAGCTTGTTGGGAACAGAGACAGGGTTATGAAAAATCCTCACAGCAACACAGAATATGACAGCTCCTCACCTGACGTGTCCTACTCTACATGCCTGGCTGACTTCAGCCATTATAGAGCCTGCACATGGAATTAGAGGCCACTGTGTTCAGGAGATCTCCTGGAAGGGAGGTCCTTCTAGTGTAGGTAGCACAGGGGAGCTAACAGATATGGGACCTGTGGAGAATGCGGCATGGATGATCGTGAAGTCATCAGTGGTAGTGAGCTCCCTTCCAGAAGAAACGTTTCCCCAGAGATCTAGTGAAATGAATAGGATACATGCCTCATTTGCCATCAGACGTTCTGAAAAATATTATGTAGGAATACTTATTTAGAAAGCTGCCCTCAGAGAGTTTTGCTATAAGAATTCTTGAACCTTTGTTTTATTGTGCTGCAAGGCTGCTTACGTTATCAGATTGATTTGCATGTAGTTATTTTATGGCATTCAGTATTGCACCACACTTTGTATAAATCATAAAGGCTTTTCATTTACTTTAATAATTCTTACATGACATTCCAAAGGGAAACAATACTGGAAATAGCATTCCTAATTCATATTTAAAAAACAAGAGTGATTTTTTTCTGATGGAAGTTTAGCCCCTATGTCCTGCTCCATTGTTGGCACCTGTCCTAACCCCAAAAACACATTTGCTCCCCTCCTGTAGGGATGACAGAATCTTGCAGTAAGCCTTGTAGGTGATTTCTTCCTTTGCAAGGAATGTATGACCTTGCTGACCTTTCATATGGTGATGTCACTGACGCGCATTCATCAGGGCGACAACTGAGATGCAGGCTTCATACAAACACCTGGGGGTGGGGATTTTGCACATTATGAAAAGAAGAAACCTAGCTGGGGTGGAGCATGCATGTTGTGCCCTGCACATTACTATGCACAAGGACACACCCATTCAAGCCTTCTCCATCACAGATCAAATGATATGCTTGTAAATACTCTCTGATTTCCATTGGGAAGAACTTTATCATAAGCAGAAGATATTCTTCATATGGATCACTGCTGCAATAGCCTAAGCTATGTGGGTTATATCCTGATAAGCTCAGGGTTCCTTCCATGCATCAAAACCATTAGTCAGCTTGAACTGAGCTGACTAAAAGTCATGCTTGGGTACCAAACTCTTCAGAGTTGTCCTGCCGTCAACGACTGCACTCCTCTTTGGGTAGATAGTCAGCTAATGCTGTTCCATTGCTGGACAGATAAGTTCCCTTTGGGGAAAAATAATCCATTTTACGTTTTATGACCAAGAACTTTGTTTTTCTGTAAAACCTGTTTTTTTTTTTTTTTTTTGAACTAGGAAAAAGTGTTTGTAATGACTGTTACTTGTCTCTTGATCAATTTTAAAATTGAGCATTACTTCTGTGATAAAAATTTGTTAAAACGAAAATTACTTTTTCAGTAGTAAAAGTTGTGTTATAGATTCATAGTCATGTACTAGGCTAATGGCCCTGGAGCCTTTACAAGCCTAGCCCATAGGATTACCCTGGCATCGTGCCACCCGACCTTACTTCCCAGTGCCTCTATCAAGTAGAGCCACTGGAGTGATCCTCGGAGTGAATTTTCTATTTCCCATCCACTCATCAGGATTTCTCTTGAAGAGGGCCAGTGAGATGCACCGCTTTACAAGTATGGGAAGTCTGTTCCATAGCATGGGCAGTCCCTGGGTTATGAACCTGTTCCTCCAGCTTGTTCTGTTGATTGTGGTAATGAGGTTGTGGTCTCCGGACCATGTAGTGTGGAGGAATTGGGATTTCTTTATATGTAGCATTTCTAACAGAGCTGGGTCAGACATGACTTTGTAAGTCAAGCAGAGATCGCCTCTAAGTAGGTGAAATGAGACAGAATAGTTGAAGTTTTTTGAGTCTGTCCATATAGGACAAGTGTTTAAGCCCTAAGATCCTCTTTGTGAGGTATTTTTTGGTCTCTCCAGTTGTTGTAGGTGTCTACTGAGGTACATGCCAAATGGGGCATTGTACTCGATGACTGGCCTAATGAGGGAAGAGTAGAGGGAGACAATGACCTCTTTTTTCCTTGATGCAAAACCCTTAGTAATGAGATATGCCACATAAAAGGACTTTCTGACCACAGTGGCAATGTGGTGGTCAAAAGAGAGGTTGGTGTCAGCCTGTGTTCCCATATCTCTTATGACACTGTATGTGTTCAGTGGACTACCATCGATGTAGTAATTCAAGGGAACTGGGTTTTTCCCAAAGAGGATGGCATTGGCATTGAGCTTAAAGCCATGGTTCTGACACCAGTCATTGGTCTCAGTGAGGCCTTTCTGTAGGATGTCAGCATCACTTGGGGAGTTAATTATGGTTCCCAACTTGCAATCATCTGCGAACTTTGTCAGCCAAAGTCCCTTCCTGTTGGCCTGGACTTCAAAGAACTAGATACCAAACAGGAGAGGACCCAGGACCAAACGCTGTGGGACTCCACTCATGACTGGTCGAAAGTCTGACTTGGAGTCAGCTACTTTCACACTGTGGGTTCTATCTGTGAGCCAGTTTGCAACCCACCTAGTGATATGGGGGTTGATGCCTAGCTTAGTGAGTTTTTCTATGATTTCCTGAGTGGGGAATGGTATCACAGGCTTTGGCCAGATCAAGGTAGGCTGTATGAACAACCTTGCCTTCATCCACAGCTCTGGTGACTGACTCAAAGAAGTCAATGAGGTTGAGCAGGCATAATCTACCCTTCACAAAACCAAACTGTGTGGGATCCAGAGTTTGGAGGTCCCCTATCTTCTTCTTCTTCTGGCTTTTCCCGTTTAGGGGTCCCCACAGTGGATCACATGTCTGCTCATGATTGGCAGTGGAGTTTTACAGTGTCGAGTTGCCAGCCTGGTGCCCAACCTTCCACAGAAGGCACACACATGCACACACTCACGCCTAGGGCCAATTTAGAGTGTCCAATCCACCTACAGCATGTCTTTCGGATGTGGGAAGAAACCAGAGCACCCAGAGGAAACCCATGTGACCACAGGGAGGACATGCAAACCCCACACAGAAGGCACCCCAGCCGAGGATCGAACCGGAGAACCTCTTGCTGTGAGGCGACAATGCTAACCACTGCACCACCGTGGCCCATGATAATGTGTTCCATAGCTTTGCATATCAGACTTGTCAGGATAATGGGGCTATAGTTCCCAGGGTCTGTAGTCACTCCTCCTTTGTGGAGAGGGATGACTGTAGCAGTGCGCCATTCAGTAGGGACAAAGCCTGAGATGAGGCTGTGATTGAACTGGGCACACAGGTGAGGTGCCAATTCACTCTGTAGTTCATGTAGAACACAGCCAGGGATATTGTCAGGTCCCACAGAAGCTGTATTCTTGGCCTTGGACAGTGCTGTTTTAACCTGTGCAGCAGTAATACTGGGTGCCTGGCAATCTACTGGTATTATGATTTGTCCTTTGGTGGGGGAGAGAGGGGTAAAGTTGCCACTGAATCTGTTGGCCAGTATATTGGCGATATCTGAGGTGCCATTGTGCAACAGCTCTGAGCAAATCTGGGCATTGCCGTGGAGAATCTTTACATAACTATTCTGTTTTTTGTGTTGGTGTAAATGTTTAAAGCATTTTCTGCTGTGTTTTAACTGGGAAAAAGGTTAAATTTTTTTGCAAATTACCTGCTTTATCAACTATTGCTGCCTAGGAATATTCTTTGGCTTAGCTATGGAACAACCTTCTATTTCCTCAGTTCTGCTTTTTTTCCAGCCACATAAAGAAGAAAATTGTTAAATAGCCTTTGCCACAACAGCAGGCTGTTAAGTGCCTTAATCACAGGTGGGTGACTCTGGTGTGGTCAAAAACATTTTTTTCAGACTACTCATCTTTTTCCCTGGCTTCTGCTGGTATAGTTCCTACAGCCACCATAGACACATCTCCTGCAGCTGTTGGACTGCCCTTGGAGGATAATGAAGAGTCACTCTTGTTAGTCCTTGGAGAAGGGTCAGAAAATGCCACTTTGCCTAGCCAGAGTGCTATGCCTATCACTAGGGAGTTTTTTCCTGGCAAAAGTGGGTTTATTTCTTCAGAAACTTATGTCAAAAAGAAACAAAAATGTATATATGTTTTCTCATTTCTCAGTTACTCTAATCAGGAGTAATTTATTGGGCTTAGCTCATGGTATAGTTCAGGCTCTTGACCCTTCCTGAATGGCTGTTTCTGCTAAAAGAAAAAGGATTTTTCTTTTTCTGAAGAGACTCAAGATTTTGAATGTAAAAATAATTGTGAATTGACAAATTATGTGTTGCATCTACAGATTTCAGGTTCAGATTCTGAGGAGAGTGTGGCTTCAGACAGTACTCTTGAAGCAATCTTCTTTCTCTGAAACTGTTTTCAGAATGAACCAGTTGCTTCAGTGGGAAAACAATGATGTTTCTCAGCTACTCAGGATGTATTATGATTTGCTACAGCTGGAATTTCTGGAACCTACTCCTATTCCTCATGTTCTTTCTGCTTTGGAGGATGTTTTTATCACAACCTACAAATTCACTGATAACCAGCCTGCTGCCTCTAAGAAATCAAATAGACTATATGAAGTCCCTTAGTCTTTTAAGTTGTTATATATTCTTCCTGGATAAGACCCAGCAGCTCTAGCTTAAGTGAATTCAATTGCTTTTAAGCATTTGGTTAATGCTAATCCATCAATGTCTGACAAGGATGGGAAGGCTTTTGAAAGATTTGAGAAAAAAAGTTTATTTTTCTACAACACTTGTGTGTTGAATTCTCAACTGTCAAGCACATGTTTTGTTTGTCTGGCTGATTGTTGCTTTGATTGAAAGCTGGAAGTGGAGGGTTGTTTGTGCAAACATCTTGTTTGGTAGGATAGCAAGATCTTTGCTTTGCAAAACAGGATGTTTGCTAACTGTGTGTGTCTGGGCGGTTAGGGTTAGAGTAAGAGTTAGGTAAGGAGATAGATTAACTGTGTTTGTGTGATTTTGAGTGTTTACAGTAAAAGTAATGGTTATGTTAAATGATTATACATTTAGTGTGTGTGTGTGTGTGTGTGTGTGTATGTGTATGGTGAGTATCTGAACATCTTTTGTAGTGGCACTGTTATGGGAAGGGCTTTTTTAAGTTGAGGCATGTTAGGTTTAGGGCAGGGGCAGGGTTAGGGATAGGACAAATGGTTACTTCATTCTAGTACCTTTTCTTATACATACCACAACAAAACTATTTTGGGAATGTTCAAAAGTCATTCTAAAAGGGTTTGGCTTACTCTGTAGATTTTTGAAAGGAGTGGATTCTAGAAGCATTCTGGAAGCAGCAACTTGGTCCTCTTAACAAAGGACTATAAACTAGTTTCCTTCTTCAGGTCTATGTCAGGCTTTGCTAGGACCATTCTCCAGGGGCTTCTGGACCACTATTTTCCTTCTCCTAATCATGCTAAGTTATGGGAATCTATCCATATAGCCTAAGCTATATGGGAATGTATCCATATAGCTTAGGCTACTATAGCAGTCATCCTTATGAAGAACATATGTCAGTTGTGTAAGCAAACTTATCATTACAATAGAAGCTCAGATGATCACTGCTGCAGTGGTTTTTCCAGCTCTCCATCCCTGTAATTTTTGTAAGATTTTTTATTTTATGCCAGGCTGTGGACATTTAGTATTATTTCCATAGTATTATCTTTATTAGGGCTTTACCCTCCCTCTCACTGTTGGCATGAAAGCTCTGAAGGGCTTGGCACCCAAACCTGACTTTAAGTCAGCTCAGCATGAGCTGACTAACAGTTTGGGCATGTGGATGCCCAGAAAGTTCTTAAAGTTACCCAACTGTTACATCTTAGGCAGGGATATAACACATATAGCTAATGCTACTGCAGCAGTGACCTTTTGAACATCTACTGTTATAGTAAGTTTAATTACACAACTGTACTTTCTCAATCTTCCCCCTTAGGATACATGAGCTGACACATGCTTCCCCCCCAAACACACACACACACACACACACACACACACACACACACACACACACACACACACACACACACACACACACACACATGCACACATTTGGCTCCTCCACTGCCTGAGCCATTTATTTATTTATTTATTTGACATTTCTTATAGGTTCATAGGTTTATACTAGGCTATCTGCCCTAAGGCATTTATAAGCCTAGCCCAAAGTTTTGTGGCTTACGCCACCCCTTATGTTAAAAAATACTGTGCCCATTAGTTTGTTGTGCCTCTGTCCAGCAGTGACACAGACATGATTCCTGGGGTAAACCTACGATCTCCCATCCACCGGTCAAGATTTCTCTTAAACAGAGCCAGCGAGGTGCTCTGCCTCACATGGACCGGGATTTTATTCCACAGCATAGGGAGCCTCTGGGTGACAAATCTATCCCTCCAGCATGTCCTATTTATATCCGTGCTAAGGTTTAAGTCACTTGCTCTAGTGGATCTGGTAGATTTGGATTTTTTGAGGTGGAGCATGTCCATTAATTCCGGGTTGGACATGGCCTTGTATGTCAGGCACAGGTCACCTCTGAGCAGGCGGTATGCGACTGAATAGAGCTGGAGTTTCTTCAGTCTGGCAGCATATGACAGATTTTGGAGTCCCTTTATCCTTTTGGTGAGGAACTTTTGGGGTCTCTCCAATTGCTGCAGGTGTCGGGTGAGATACATCCCGAATGGGGCATTGTACTCGATCATTGGTCTGATAAGTGAAGAGTACAGGGGAACAATGACTTCACTTGATCTGGATGTGAATCCCTTCATGATCAGGTGGGCAATGTAGAAGGTCTTTCTAACCACTTTGGCAATGTGAGTGTCAAAAGAAAGGCCACTGTCAACCTGGGTCCCCAGGTCCCTGATAACCTCTTCTGTGCTTAGTGGATTGCCACCTATATGGTAGCTTGGGGTTACCTTGTTTTTCCCGAAGGGTATGACTATACATTTTTTGGCATTTAACTTCAGGCCATGACTCTGGCAGCATTCTTTACCACTTCTTTACCTCGAAAGTCAGAGAGTGCCCATTTTTAGGACAGGCCTATGGAGAAAAGCTCCACAATCACAATCTTTCAAAAATCAATTATAGATATTTTAAATTACAAAGTATCAATCAATTATAGATATTTTAAATCACAAAGAATTGTGTTACACTACAAAACATAGGAGTGAAAAATGCTGTAATGAGAAAAACATAGCACATATGTTTCATAGTAGAGTGCAATTGAAAACAGTAACATGAGTCAGAGAAAATATGTGAGGAATAACTCATTAGTCATATTACTTGTTACATGAATTAGTATGTGGCAGATGAGACATGAGACATTTCTAATAAGGTATTTAAAAGAGATATTAGAGATTACATGATTAGATACTGTGAATGATCGCTTAGTATGAGAGAGGGTTCTCATAATAGGGTTACAGTAGAAGGTAAGGACGGAGAGAAAAGAAGATCATAATAAGAGTGCAAGATAGGCTGTCTTTGGGTAGCTTAGGTATGTAGGGAGGAAAGAAAAAGTGGTAGAAGGAAGGTATGCAGAGATAATGTGGATAAGGAAAGGTAGTGGGAAAAATAAAAGAAAGGAGTGGAGTAAGAAAATGGAGAGAGTCATGAAGTGTGAGTTAGGTTGAAGGGGTGAGACAAGTATATGTTCAGCCAGGATTGGCATAGGAGTAGGTCCATGATTTTGTAAAGTATTCTTTGAGGAAGCATTTAAAGGTGGGTAGATTAGCAATTGTTCTGGTGATTAGAAGTAGGGCATCCCATTTTTCTGCTACTGAGTATGAGTACATGCTTTGACCAGGGGATTTATTTGGTTTATTTATGGTGAGAAGTTGTACATTTTCTGATCTGAGAGTTCTTTTATGGAAATATATGAGGATTAAAGGGGTAAGAGCTGGCAGGATAATGGTTTCTGTATGAATTTATGTATTGTTATAAGCCGAATGTAGGAGAGGTAGAGGGGGAGTTCCAGCCAGCTAAGGGTATGCAGACCTTTATAGTGATGGGTAAAGCAGGATGAATTAGTAGCAAGCTTGGCAAATTTATTGTAGCAGCTTTCAAGTTTGTTTTTTTGGATGATTGTAAATTGGTTAGAATTGGGGCTGCATTGAGTGGGGAGGGCAGAAGGTAGGTTTTGTCTAGAGTAATTTTTGTGGTTATACTCAGAAATGTCTTTGTTTTTGTATGGCATGCCTATTTTTGATGGGTTTTATTGCTTTGGATGTGGAGGTCAAATTTAAGTTTATTATCTAATTCAATTTCAATGTCATTTGCCAAAAAAATTTTGATAAGATGCTTTGTTAGAGGTGTGAGTTTTTTGGGTAAAGAGTAAGAGCTTGGTCGCTTGGGGTTGACTAAGAGTTATACTCTTGTAACCCAGGTTTCAATGGAAATGACAGCTTGTTGAGTGATTTCTTGAAGTTGAGTTAAGGTGCTTGAAGAGCAGATGATGGTAGAGTCATCTGCATGTTGAATCAAGGAGCCTTCAGAAGAAGATGAATGTAGATTATTGATAAAAAATATTGAATAATTGAGGACCAAGGATGGAACCTTGTGGGACTCCTATGAAGTTGGAAAGTATACAGAGATGGATCCTTGCCATTGTATAGCTTATCTGTTGGGAAGGTAGCTAGAAAACCATTGAATAGATAGAGATGATAGACACATGGTGAGGTGGAAAGTCAATTGAGGAGTTTAGTGAGAGAGACCACCTAGCACACACGTGTTGGCGTCATTTATTGCACTGTTCTGACTAGTTTGCTACTTGTGTGTCTCTGCTATCCTTAAACAAAAGCAAAACAAAAAACAAAAAAATCTTGCTATTTTCCCACTTTCTATAATTTAAAAAAAAATTCAGTTACAGAGTTGCTGTTCTGAACTGTTTGTAAGTTTCTTGGAGGCCAGTGCTTACTTGGGCTAAAGCGAAGTCTCTGTGTTCACCGGTGGCAGTGGTTAACACTGAGCAGCCTGCCTGTCCCTGTAGGAGTGGTTACTGTCTAGAAACTGTAGTTTTATTGGCCATTTTGGGTCAATTCCAAACTCCTTGATCTCTCTTTCTTAAAACCCTGCAACTCTCTTTTTGCATGGTCTTGCACACAGAGCAGCGTCGGGCAGCGTTGGTTAGCTGGGGTATACTATTCCTGGCTCCACAAAGTCTGCGCTGCAAATTTTTCCTTAGAACTAGGCAAGCCTCAACTCAAGTGCTTCAGATCAACTGCTCTTATTGCAGCACTTGCATAACCCAAATCAGCACTTGTCCAAATCTCCTAGACAGCACTATTATTTTCCAAAATTCCTAGACAGCACTATTATAATACAACATAAGACCCTCGATTGTCCGCAAGACAAGTGAAATTCACTTTTCCAAGCATGTCCAGAGGTCAGCTTCAGGTGTACTCTCCAGTTCATCTGGTGGAATTGGGCATCCTGAGGCAATGTCACAACTGCCTTATGTATACAGACAACCCCCTTCTCTTACCTCTAGACACAAACACTTGTGAGAGATGCAATTACACAGTCAGATTGGAGGCTAAGCACTCTCAACCCATGACTGTAACAGTCAAGAGGAGAGGAGACACACTAGCATCACACCACCAGTCACACATGGATTTACAAAACAAGCACCGGCAAAACATACACATAAATACACAAAAACATATTCGGAGGCACTAGGTACCAATCTGAAAAAGAAACAGGGCCCTCTAAAGCAGACAAGCAAGCAACCTGCACCTCCAAACACAAGCCAGAAAACACATAATTCACCTCAGCAGTGTGCCTCACGAAAGCCCCGAAGGCAAAACACCATACCCAACATGCTAGTAATAGGAGACTCTATAGTAAGGCACACAGATGTTCCACTTACCAGGATGAACAAGGAGAAGGTTACTGTCAGCTGCCTGTCTGGTACTAGGATCTTCCACATAACACAGGCACGTAGGTCACTCCAGAACAAGTACAAGTATGACGCTATCATTGTACATGTTGGTGTGAATGATCTAAGATGTACCTCTCTGGACTACATGAAAAAAGACATTGAGGAGCTCTCTGATCATGTAGCTCAAGCTGGTATGACCCTGACCTTGAGTAGCATACTACCTTCACCTAGAATAATACCACAATACAAAGACAAAATGATCAATTTCAACAATTGGCTAAGCTTCTGGTGTCATTCTAGGGGGATCCAGTGTCTGTCTGCCTGAGATGGCACGATAGACAAGCCTTGCCGTTTCGCCAGAGATGGTTTGCACCTGTCACCCTTAGGCTTTTGAATACTGGCCAAGGCTCTTGCTGTCCCCATAGTGCCTTTTTAGGCAAGGCTCAAAGGACAAACCAACCACCGTAACCAGCACAGGTATCCAAAAACTAAGGGCAATGCTTTTCAACGCCAGAAGTCTCAACCTCAAAATGCATGCACTCGAGGCACTCCTCAGTATGGAGAAAATTGATGTTTGTGCAGTGACGGAAACCTGGTTCAAGGCTCTGGAGAGCACCCCAGCACTACCAGGTTACAATTCATATCATACCTTCCAGCCTCAGTTACCAGATCGCAGTACAAAGGGTGGAAAGTGTAAACATATTCATCAAGGATACCCACATCTCCAGGTTAGTGGCACAGTATGATGCCCCAGAGATCATCCATGCACAACTATCAGCAGGCAAAACCACATTTCAAGTCATAGCCTGTTATAGATCGCCCACCATGTCCCAAGATGCTCACTCAGCATTCCTTGAGGCATTGCAAAATATAAACTACCCTGGTATACCCTGGTATACACTGGGTGAACTACCAAAGTTCTAACTCCTATGCCCAGCGGTTCACAGAATTTATAAATTCAAATGCCCTTGAACAACTGGTATGTTCTCCCACTAGAGGGGACAACATATTGGATTTAGTCATCACAAATATGGGCGCCCATTGTACCACACCCGTTACCACTCCCTCTCTGGTCAGATCAGACCACAAACTGATAACCCTGGATGTCCTCACCCCTCCACCTCCCCCAGTCAAAGAAACCATCGTAAAAAAACCTTTCCAAAGCAAACTTCAAACTACTTGCGTCAGAAATGGAAAACTTCACTATTCCCTTGCAGAAGGATAATAATATCCAGGATGCAGAATCCTACATCAAGGCACTTTATATACATCTTCAGGATTACATGGACCGTGCTATCCCAAATAAAACCAAGAGTCCTTCCTCAAGCAAGAAGAAACCAGTCTGGTGCACCCCAGTCATAAGCAAACTATACAACAAAAGGAGGAGACTTATACAAAAAAGGCCAAATCTCAAGTAGAAAAATCATCCCTGATCAGAATTAGTAAGAAATTGAGGGCCCTCATCAAGTCAACTAAAGCCAATTTCAAAAAGAAAGTTGCCAAGGATGCCAAGGATAACCATAAGGCCTTTTATGGTTACATCAAAAACCTAAATGGCAACGCTCAGGTCTGTTCTGAGCTAGTACAAAATGGAACAAAATACACTGACCCCACTGACATTGCCAACATCTTGGCTGACAGGTTCAGTGCAAATTTCTCCCCCCTCACCACCTACAGGGCCTATTATTATTCCAGGGGATTCTGTAACTCCAATTATTACTGATACATTGGTTAATAAGGCTCTATCTAATGCTAAAAACACTGCCTCCATGGGACCAGATGGTGTCCCGGGCTGTGTCATACGCGAGCTCCAAAATGAATTAACCCCACATCTGAATACCCTGTTCAGTCTCAGCCTCTCTACAGGATATGTGCCCATAGAATGGCGCACAGCAACGGTGGTTCCACTGCAGAAGGGTGGGCCCACAACCGACCCTGGGAACTACTGACCAATAAGCCTGACCAGTCTGATCTGTAAGGCAATGGAGCAAATCATTATGGAACTCATAAATGGAGAGATTGTGAACCTCCAAACACTTGACCCCACACAGTTCAGCTTTGTCAAGGGCAGATCATGCCTCCTGAACCTGGTAGACTTCTTTGAAACAGTTACTCAGGCTATAGATAAGGGAAAAGAGGTATACATGACTTACCTTGACCTTGCTAAAGCATTTGACACCATTCCCCATTCGGATATTATTGATAAACTCACCAACCTGGGCATAAACCCTTTTGTCACAAGATGGATCACAAACTGGCTCTCAGACAGATCCCACAAAGTAAGAGTAGCGGGATCTATGTCCAAATCCAGACCAGTAACGGGTGGTGTGCCTCAGGGCTCTGTCCCAGGGCCCCTCCTGTTTGGCATATACTTCTCAGAAGTACAGGCAAGCACTGAAGGGTGACTGCAAACTGGGTACTATAATAGAGTCTCCGGCCGACATGGATATCCTCCAGAAGGGCCTTAATGAGACTGATACATGGTGTCAAAGCCATGGTCTCAAGCTAAATGCTAAAAAATGCATAGTAATCCCCTTTGGAAAAAACAGAGTACCCACAAACTAGCACATAGGAGGTAACCCCCAGAAATCTGAAGAAGTAATAAGGGATCTAGGGACCCAAGTAGATAGTCAGCTTTCCTTTGATAACCATGTTGCCAACGTGGTTAGAAAATCCTTCTATGTGACCTATCTGATCACGAAAGGGTTTGCATCAAGATCTAATGATGTAGTGGTGCCCCTCTACTCTTCCTTCATCCGACCCATTATTGAGTAGAATGCATCAATTGCTTACTTATGTAATCTCTGTAAATAGTCTGTTTGTAATATGTAATGCTGGTATTATGTAATGCTGTATCTGCTTATCCTTGGAGCTTTTCTCCCCGGGCCTCTGCTGAAAATGGACATGCATCCAGTCTGACTATCCTGGTCAACAAATGTAAAATAAAATAAATAAATAAAAAATTGGAATGTACCTGGCTAGGCATCTCCAGCAGCAGGAGAGACCACAGAGGTACCTCACTAAGAGGATCGCTGGCCTCAAACAGTTGCCCTATGCAGCACGATTGAAAAAACTAAGGCTTTTCTCTGTTGCATACCGCCTTCTCAGAGGCGATCTCTGTCTAACATACAGAGCCATGTCCAACCCAGAACTGTTGAACATGCTCCATCTTAGCAAAACCAAATCTACTCGAGCTACATGCTCTAGGGATATAAACCTCAACACAACAATGAATAGAACATGCTGGAGGGATAGATTCCCTTGGTAAAGACTTTGCTTGCTATGGAACAAAGTCCCAATCTACATAAGACAGAGCCCCTCACTATCACTCTTCAAGAGGAACCTTGATGAGTGGATGGGTAACAGAAAGTTCTCACCAGGGATCATACCAACAACTCTACTAGATAGGGGCCAAGGGTACTAGCTGCTAGATCAAGGGCCTAGGGAACTAACCAAAGGGGTGGTGAATACTGCACAACATGGCTGGGCTAATATATGCCTTTGGGAAGATAGCCCAGTACCTACCTATGAACCTATGAACCTATGTTAAAGGCTTTTGATAGATCTAGAAATACTGCATATATAAGTTTATTAGAGTTGCTAGCTTTATTGACAGTGTCTGTAAATGACAGTAATGCCACTGACATTACAAATTTCCATTGTATAGCCAGTCTGTTGTGGTCCGGCAGAAATCCATATTGCATATTGGTGATTAGTTTATTTTGTAAGAGATCGTGGAGAAACTGTTGATGGATACATCTTTCAAGGATTTTATAGAGGGGAGACAGAATGGCTATAGGATGGAAACTTGTAGTGGCAGTGGCATTACCTCTTCTATGTAAGGGGATAATATGTGCCATTTTCAAGTTAGGGACATAGGATTGTGTAACTGATCCATTAATAAGAATGCTGATCGGGAATGCTGTTGCATTTGTAGCTAGGTTTAAGTATTTTGGGAAGGTTGTCAAATGAGGAAGAACAAGGTTTTAGTTTATGTAAAAGTTTATTTTTATGAGAGTTATAGAAACTGGTTGAAAGGTAAAGTGGGTGGAGTTGTCTGTGTATCCAAGAAGGTAGATTTTGGCGAGTTTTGTGAAGGAGATATGTTACAGTCTAAGGTGGGGGAAGTTGGCTGCATGGAATGGGTGTGCTAGTTGAGGTTGAAGTTTGAGTTGGCTATCCATTCTGTGAAGTATGTATTGAAATAGGTAGCTGTTTGAACAGGGGGAATGTCTGGCCCATGGTGGGTGGATGGAGTAAGTACCAGGAAAGCATTCTATAAAACTGCAGCAAGACAGGAGGTAATACAAGTCCTGATAAATTTAAAGGCAATAACACAAGCTGCTAGATTGCTGAGTTGGCTTGAAATGAGGCTATAACAACTGGAGAACAACTGAGATGAGGGAAGGGCCAATCAAGTGCATCAACTGAATCCAGTTACATCCTTCTCAGCAGTGGTTTTCCACCAAAAACAATAAGTGAGGTAGAAAGTTCATGGGTACAAAGTGAGTTACAACATTTATTGGTATGTCATTTATGTTACTTTTATTGTTATGGGATATTATTGTTTTTCCAGGGAAATTTTACACTGCTAGAGTAGAATATGCTAAAGTATTAATTTAGCTTCACCTTCAGCAGTATAAGACCTGTGGATGTGGGTGTGCCCCTCCAGCAGATTCAACACTACAGTGCAGAAGGGAGGGAAAACAAGATATTTTTTAAGTTTAATTTGATTCTTGGAAACTCCCTTACATAGGTCTTAACTGAAGGTATTTCTCCTTTGCTGTTAATTGAATTCAGGTTATCTGGGCTGCAGTTAAGACTTTGTCCCATCAAACTGGAACCGCATTAATGACTGTTGTTGATCTTTTTCACTTTAAAAACACATATGCAAGTACAATTGCTTACCTTTTAATCAGTTAATGCCTGATAGGAAAACATCATATTATTATAAGTATTTTCTGTAGGACTTCCCATTTACTGCTTACTTTATCTTCTGAAGTATGTGTAAAATTTGATATGAGCTTACATGTCTCATGAAAGCTAGTATCGCATGTACTGCCTTTCAGGATGAACTGGTTTAATTTATCTAAGTAAAAGGACTAGAATAAATAGGAAATAGCCTGCTAGTCTTCTTTAAGAGCTTAATGCTTTTACTATGAGTATTTTATTCAGTGAATCTGTTGAACAGTTATTATATTTATTTATTTTTGGTCCTACCTACCCAGACCATTAATCCCGTGTTCATCCTTTTCTTTTTGACCCATGTGTTGCTTCTGTGGCTAGCCAAATCACATTACTACCTAGTTAGTTTAGCTTCAGTGAATCCTCATTATCTAGCAGTTTGGAGTTTTTATGTATGGCCTGCTCTTTGTCCATTCCACTCCATATCTAATAAACAATTATGTTAATGCAAATATAAGTCTGTTGACACACTGCTGGTGCATTTTCCCCATATTTACACCGTCTGATACTTGCAGTCTCCATCATGCTTTATAACACTAACAAAAAGAAAAAGAAAACATTCCTCTAGCTGAGATGAGCAAACTAGAAAATGCTGCTTGTTTCCTCCTGGTACCACTGAATATTTTGGCTGCAGCCGAAAAGGAGAATCTGTGTCATGACAGATTATGTGGCATTTGTAAGTCTAATGATACCAGGACCACTATTCATATTAACTCTTAATCTGCAGCTATAACACAGATACTCAACTAGATCTGAAAAGTTGAAATCATTCTCATACTGACTAGGATGGATTCCCAAATGCCATGCAAGTCCAACAGCTAGTAGGTAAATGTATTTACAGATGAATAAGTTCAAATTAATTATTTATCACTATATAATAGGGAAGTTTTACCTTCTATTGAAGTACAGTGTAGTCCTACCAGGAGAAAAGGTCTGTTACAACTTATCAACAAGTTTAGTAGCTGCACTGAAATACAGATTAATGTAGTTAATGAGAGCTTATAAACTAATGTCTGCTATTTTTATTCCAATTTCATAGTAAAACAGATATAATATTTACATTTATGTACATTTTAATGGATTAACTCTGCAACAACATCAACAAAAAACATACAAACTTGTAAAAGTTAATTTATTTTAGAACCTCCTCATGCTGTATGTTAAAATCTGTTTCTTCGGCTTATATTTTAATACCAAGGTTACAAGGCCCAGAAAGTAAGGCAATCCTTGTACTGTGTACCTATCACTTCATTCAGTAGAAAGCACATACCTCTCAAGTATATCTCATTATGAGGAAACATTCCTCATTTAAAGTCACAAAAAGTCCATTATGCTCCTGACAGTTATACATTGAAAGGATCTGTAACACATTCAGTTTTAAACATTTTTTTAAATAATATCCATGGTAAATAATACTGAATCATATTAAATGATAGACATTCAATGTGTTTATTCTGTCTAGGACCTAGTCACAATTGCAAGGAGTGCTTCATTTGCAAATTGTCTTTTCCTAGTACTTTAAGGAATTGCTTAGATTTTCTTAACATTTGCTTAGAAAAAACAGAGACTAACAGAGCTTGTGTGGGGCAGGGTGGCCTCTGAATATTCCCAGTTGGATCTCCCTAAGTAGCCACAAAAGAAGCTTAAGAAGTCAAAGCCTTCTAATCTTCTGTTGTCCAATCAGACCCAGACATGTCTGCTGTGGCACTTGATGAAACCCTCGGATCACCCATCTTTAGCCACTGTTCCACATTGTCAGGATCCCACTGGAAGTTGATAAAGTGGAGCATGACTAGGTGAAGAGGGAATCCCACCTTGTTATATCTGAGGGACCTGAGGTCATTCCTCAAATTCTGGTTTGAGAGGAAGTTCCTGATATAGTGAGGTACATCATCGGTCAGATCCTTCCCAAGATGTCTATGCTGATGCTTCCCTGAAGAAGAAGCAGAAAACTAAACATATATATATATATTACCTTAGATATATTTTGTATATATTGTTATGTTGTATTTTTAATTTATTTTTAAACCCTGTTTGGGTTTAATATACAATGTTTCATGTTTCCATATCCATTAGGAACATCTTGTTCGCGTATAGGGGCCCTTCGTAGGTTTTAGTTGGACCGTGTTAGACAGCTATGGTTTTTATAATTTTTTTATAATCTTTTATAATGTTATGTGATTCTTTATGAATGTTTAGTTTTTAAAAAGTGCCTTTTGGTAAGAACGTTGATGGATCTTTCTTGTTGAATGTAACTTGCTTATGACACCAAGGTTTTATGATTTGTTTGAAAACGTCAAGTTGATTGGGCTTGGAGCCTATCTAATTTGTATGATTGCTTTATTGGTTGTTTATAATACATAAGATTGTTTTTTTGTCCTAGAGTTTGTCTGAAGAAGTTGGAGTATCTACTCTTACGAAAGCGCTCACAGTAAACTGCAACAAATTGTGGTTTGTGTTCCTGAAGCCGGCTTGATTCTTTTTTACAACGTTTTTTAGTGTGAGCAGTTGTTTAGTGTGATTGGGATGGTGAGCAGCGTCAGTTCACAATCCCAATCTCTGTTTTCTCAGGACAATGTTTTGCTGGTATCACCAGGTGTGTCTCCGGAAGCGAATGCCATGGGGAACCTGACAGCTCTGGTGCAGGCACTTTTGAAAAGGGTCGATTCGCTAACTCAACGTCTTGTTGGGATGAATGAGGCTATCATGCGTGGAATAGCTGACCCAGTGAACCTTGGTTCAGGTGCAAGCAAACAACTATTGTTACCTTCCAATGTTTCCAGTGTTCTGACAAGGGTTTTGCCCAACAATTCAAATAATACCAATACAGAGAGCAACCCGAGGGCATCCCTGGATGGGCAGCGATGAGGTCCCAATGTATTTAACATTGGGAACATTCCTTCTATGACTACATATTTAAGGGATGCCACATTTTTTAATAAGTCCAACAATTTGGGAGCAACTACTGGGCTTGACCAACATTACTAAATCTATTGTTTTGCAGTTAAATGACTTTGATCAGAAACTATTTAAATGTCATAAACTACAACTAGATGTCTCATATCTGTAAGAATGTTTATCCAAAAAAATTATTCCCAAGGGTCTACGCAAATGGAGATACCCTGCTAGGCTTATAAACAACTCACCCTTTCATAATGACTTAATTGCACTTTTTGACAAACAGGGTTTTGAATTCTTTACTGCTTTGATTAAACACTACTCGATTCAAATTGATGCATTTAAGGCTGATTTGGAAATTTTGGAGCATGCCATTACTAGTGACATTGACTTTGATAGGTACAGGTTTGAGTATGCTAGAATTTTTTTCAAGCATTAAGGCAGTGGCGGCTGGTGACTTCAAATCACAGGGGGGGCTGCAGGAGACGCTGAATGGGTGGGGTCAAAAGGAAGGGGTGTGGTCAACCATAAAGGGGAGGAGCTATGCACAAAACCACAAAAAACTAACTTTAATTAAATACGCTGCCCTGGGTGGCAAACCATCATTATAAAAGTCCAATCAAGACAAAAATAAGTGTAGAATAATAAAAATATTTCAATGCATTGGCTGCATGACAGCTTACTTAATATCTAGATGGAAACAAAAGGTTGTGAGGCATGAAAAAATAAATTACTTTTTAAATACATTACTGGAATGCCAGTCAAAATCAAGTATAAGAAAAACCAGAAGCACTCAACTCAAACCACTTCTCCTTGCACTGCAGTTCTAATTATAATATATTCAGCTTTATTAAAGTACCAAGCAACATGCTGAAAGTAGAAATCTATGTGATGCCCCCACTTGTAAAAATGTTTCTTATACAAAAAAAGACCTGCTGCCTGACAACTTGTTTCATGGGGAAAACATGATAAAAGTAAAAATGAAAAGCAAACAAGAAACAAGCTCAAGATACATTGCTTAAAGGATTACTGTACAGGTTATGGACCACACATGATTGGCATTCTGTTTAGTTTACGGGTAAAGTCTGTAGAGATGACTGGAAGTCTCCAACAAGTGTAATGAGCTTTTTAAAATAATGGAATCCTGTCCTTTAATACCCAAGGCTTATACATTATCTAGTCAAGTATTCTCTGCATGGCAACAACAGAAAGGCTTTCAATGTTGGCAATTCTTTAACAGTATGCTTATTAAAGCTTACTTGCATCTTACGATGTCAGACAAGCTTACCTTATGGTCATTAAAAGCATTGCTACTTAAACACAGAGCAACAGGCACTTTGAGTAATAAGCATAAATCTGAGTAATAAGCATAAATCAACAGTACAAAAATATGACAGAAACCAGACCATGCTGCAAAATCAAGAACAGATGAAAAGCCACTGTAGTACTTATGCAGTGTGTCCTCCCCATCCAAGGTAGATACAACTACTCCTTGCCTTGCTTGGACACATCCAGAGTCACTACATGGGGGAGTGGGGTGCAACAAGCATGTCACAATTTGAAATCTCTCTGGCTGACTGTGATGGCCCTGACACATTTGTCATACCTCTCAACCTCAAGAGCAAGAAATCTGGACAAAGCCATACACAGAAGTGGGACAAAGGCCCAACAATAAGGACAATTTTTAAATATTGCTCTAATAAACTTAGAAAGATAATAGAATAGGTCTTGCATTAGTATGAATTTTCTGAAGGGTATAAAATCTGAAACTCAAATGTCTGTCATTTTCTAACTTCAGTCTTTAGTGATTTGTCACTAATTTGCCAAAAACACAATTTTATGAAAAATGGACCAAAATGTGATGCAAAAATATAAAATAGACACACAATACAGCTGCTACCTGTCAAAGAAGGGACACTTTAATATTAGTACTGCTACCTTGAGCAGCTGACAAAATAAAAGAATCTACATGCATTTCAAGTAATCTATAACTTTGATTATTACAGTTATTTCTTAATTGTAAACCCTCCATGTTTTCTTCCAAAATTGCGGAGGGATTATTAGGGGGAAGAGCAACATTTTGAGCCAAAAATTGGGGACAGTTGAGAGGTTGGCTATGCCTAATTCTATAAAGCAATTTATTTGCATGTACCTCTCAACCTGTTAATGCAGTAAATCTGAACAAGGCCAAATTTATTGGGGGCACATATAAACAGTACTAAAATTGCTCTTGTATAAATTGAGACAGTTGATAGAACAGCTCTTACTTTAACATGCATTTTTATGAAGGTTATGAAGTCTGAAACTTATTATTTAGTGACTTCTGGCAAATCATTTAGGAATTAAAACTACAAATTTTATGAACAACAAACCAAAAATAAGAAGCAAAAATCTATTCATTCTTTGAAAATCTGGACAGTTGGGAGGTATAGTTCAGCTGGGCCTGTCTGAGTTTGCTGCCCCTGACAAAATAATGGTTGAATGGAGCCTCTGCAGCCATTCCAATGAACCATTACTTGGCTATTTCACTCCATTTACCATAAACACTAATGTGCATACTGCTTTACTTCAATGATGAGTTGGACTTCATTTGAAAGTTTTATTTTGTATTTTACAGCACAAACATTAAGTCATCTGTTAAACAAAGCAATGCAGTCTCACAATGACAACTTAGCATTAAAACTTCTCTGCCCTTGAAACTCACATTCATTGAAACAGCATTGAAACCCACATTCAAAGAAAATACATTTTGCCAGTGGCAGATAAAGATTAATTTTGGGCTGTTTTCGAATCATAGGCCCCTTGCATATGAAACATACATGTGCTCTTTGATACACCTTCCTCATTGTACTAAAATTATATTCCTTGTACAATACAGTACACTTGTTAGAGGGTGTTTTAAATTTGTTTTGAACATTTTTCCAGTAAGCAATGAAACAAACCATATGCACCCATAATGGCAAAACTGCCCAGTTGAGAACATTTATCATAAAAAAGTCTACTCAGACTTCCACAGTCCACCATTATTAGTAAATATGCACAATTCCACAGTCCACCATTATTAGTAAATATGCACAATTCTATAGTCCACCATTATCAGTAAATATGCACAATTCTACAGTGCACCTTTATCAGTAAATATGCAAAATTCTACAGTCCATTATCAGTAAATATGCACAATCTTTGAAGTAAGTCATCTAAATAATTCCACATTAAAGAAATCTGTAACTAATGAAGCGGTTGCTGCTAGCAATCACCTTTATATTTCATGGTTTCATTGAAAAATAAAGTGTCTGTTGCCCCTCAGGAATAAATTGCCTACATATAACATTAAAAAAATGATAAGCTAGTAATAATATTGCAAGAGGAAATGGATGGCAAACTGATAACGAACTCATAGTTAGTATCTTCACCAAGGAGAACATTCTCAGTACGGCAGCATCCACTCCTTGTGGGAGTAGAACCCACAGCCTTCTGCATCAAAAGCAAGTACACAACCTGTTGTGCTATAGTATTAACTAGGCAAAGCACTAAACTTCTATTCCCCTGCAGCTATCAGCTCCTTCTAAAATCTACTCAATACTCAACTGCATCTCAACTTCGCAGCTCAAGAAAACTGGAAAAAGCCAAAATGTATTGGGGGGGGGGTCAAAAGCCCAAAAAAACAGGGACACATTAAACATTGCTTGTATAATCTTGGAAAGTTGCTAGAATAAAATGTTGTGTTGCCACCATATATTTTACTGCCAAGGTCCCTGAGCAAAAAACAGTCAGAGTAACATACCACTGCGCCACATCAGCTGCTTTGTAAAAGAGAGGAAGACTGAAACTTAAATGGCTATCATTTAGTGAATTCAGTTCTCACCATAGCTGTCAACCTCTTAGTACAAAACACCTGGACAAACCCAGTAATGAGGGAATACAGCCCTCAAACATATTCAGTGAATTCAGTTCTTGCCATAGCTGTCAACCTTAGCACAAAAACCTGGACGAAGCCAATAATGGGGGAATCCAGTCCCAAAAATAGGGACAAATTTAAAATATTCATCTTATAAACTTAAAAAAATTGCTAGAAAAAGGTTGTGCTACTATGTATTCTGAAGAACATGAAGTTTGAAATTCAAATGCCGGTCAATTTTACTGCGGACAGAACAAAAACAATTTTCAGCAGAGACGAGGGATTAATACTGCAGACACGTCTTTGTAAAATGGCAGGGCACCAGAGCAAATCCACACAAACACAGGAAGGAGATGCAGACTCACACAGAAGCCACCGCAACCAAGCATCAAGCCAGAAAACCTATAGCTGTGAGGCAACAATACTACCTCTGCACCATCAAATCTGCAAGGAATTAAACATTCAGAAACCTGAAGTCTGAAATTCAAATGCCGGTCAATTTTACTGCGGACAGAACAAAAACAATTTTCAGCAGAGACGCAGGGATTAATACTGCAGACACGTCTTTGTAAAATGGCAGGGCACCAGAGCAAATCCACACAAACACAGGGAGGAGATGCAGACTCCACACAGAAGCCACGCCAACCAAGAATCAAACCAGAAAACCTATAGCTGTGAGGCAACAATACTACCACTGCACCATCAAATCTGCAAGGAATTAAACATTCAGAAACCTGAAGTCTGAAATTCAAATGCCTGTCAATTTTATTTAACATTTGTTAATCAGGACAGTCTGACTTGGATCAAAAAACAATTTTCAGCAGAGGCCCAGGAAGAAATAATGCAGACATGTCTTTGTAACATGGGAGGACACAAAAGCAAACCCACACAAACACAGGGAGAAGATACGGACCCCACAAAGAAGGAACCCCAGCCAAGAATCAAACCTGAGAACCTGCAGCTGTGAGGCAACAATGCTACTACTACACCATCAAATATCAAGCATTGCAGCATTTACAAACCACAGATATTATGAGGAACAGATCAGATCAAATATGAGGCAAAAATCTGCAATTTTTTACAAATGGTGGTGGGTAGGGAACTCAAGTCTTTAACACCTGCATACAGAGTACAGGGTTCAAGCCTGAGGTATTCCCTACCACACCACCATGAGCACCTGGGGCATTTTCACACACACACACACACACACACACACACACACACACACACACACACACACACACACACACACACACACACACTCCCTTAAAAGCACCAGCTAGCACACACACTCCCTCCCTTAAAAGCACCAGCTAGCGCACACACTCCCTCACTTAAAAGCACCAGCTAGCGCACACACTCCCTTAAAAGCACCAGCTAGCGCACACACTCCCTCACTTAAAAGCACCAGCTAGCGCACACACTCCCTTAAAAGCACCAGCTAGCGCACACACTCCCTTAAAAGCACCAGCTAGCGCACACACTCCCTTAAAAGCACCAGCTAGCGCACACACTCCCTTAAAAGCACCAGCTAGCGCACACTCCTCAGCACCAGCTAGCTTAAAGCACCAGCTAGCACACGCCTCCCTTAAAGCACCAGCTAGCGCACACACTCCCTTAAAAGCACCAGCTAGCGCACACACTCCCTTAAAAGCACCAGCTAGCGCACACGCTCCCTTAAAAGCACCAGCTAGCGCACACGCTCCCTTAAAAGCACCAGCTAGCACACACACTCCCTTAAAAGCACCAGCTAGCACACACGCTCCCTTAAAAGCACCAGCTAGCACACACGCTCCCTTAAAAGCACCAGCTAGCACACACGCTCCCTTAAAAGCACCAGCTAGCACACACACTCCCTCCCTTAAAAGCACCAGCTAGCACACACACTCCCTCCCTTAAAAGCACCAGCTAGCACACACACTCCCTCCCTTAAAAGCACCAGCTAGCACACACACACTCCCTCCCTTAAAAGCACCAGCTAGCACACACACTCCCTTAAAAGCACCAGCTAGCGCACACACTCCCTTAAAAGCACCAGCTAGCGCACACGCTCCCTCCCTTAAAAGCACCAGCTAGCACACACACTCCCTTAAAAGCACCAGCTAGCACACACACTCCCTCCCTTAAAAGCACCAGCTAACACACACCCTCCCTTAAAAGCACCAGCTAACACACACACTCCCTCCCTTAAAAGCACCAGCTAACACACACACTCCCTCCCTTAAAAGCACCAGCTAACACACACACTCCCTCCCTTAAAAGCACCAGCTAACACACACACTCCCTCCCTTAAAAGCACCAGCTAACACACACACTCCCTCCCTTAAAAGCACCAGCTAACACACTCCCTTAAAAGCACCAGCTAACACACTCCCTTAAAAGCACCAGCTAACACAAATCTATCTAGTTAAAAGCATCAACACATAAAGTAAATTGCACCATACACTTACCTGTCTGTTCTCCATACCATATCCTGCCCGCGCAATACTCACAAAGACCCACGAGATCCCAGTAAAGCTCCTTCCTGATGAGATCCCAAGTAAAAGCTCCCTCCCGATGTTCTGACTGCTGCTGTTGCAGTCCGGACGCGATAAATACTCCCAGCGTGTCTGTGCACTTTAAAAGTGCACAGACGTCTCCTTGAGTCCCTCTATGGGGACAGCCGGACTGCCTTGAGCATGCGCATAGTCCCGACGGTAGTCGGGACTACTGCGCATGCGCGAAGTCCGCGAAATTTTAAAAAATATTTTTTTTTTGTTTTTTTTTTTAATTTTTAGTTTGAGGGGGCTGCAGTCCGGCAGCCCGATGCCACGAGCCGCCCCTGCATTAAGGCCAATCTTTCTAAAGCCATTGAGGTGAAAAAGAAAAAGATCACTAGAGATCTGAATGACTATATGAAAGGTTTTGCATATCCACCACCTCCTGGAATACCTAACTCTAACACTAATGGCAGGGGCATATTTAATCAATACCCTGTTGATGACATAGATGACATGGATGGTTCTGAAAACTTTGGAAATGGGGTCCAAACACCGGTAGTTCGCCATAGTAAACGTATCAGGAATAATCAACAGCGTGATGCTGTCCAGCAACAAGAGATAGCTACAGCTGGTAGTAACAACAGTTCAATTGATATAAATAACCAATAGGGTTTTCGGGACAACTACGGATTTCAACAGAATCCGAATCAACAAAAGAACAAGAGTAGGCAGGGCCAACAGAGAAGACATCAGAATCGGAGAAGGAGATGAGACAAGATGCTCACCAAATCCTAGTAAGTTCTGAGGTGGACTTTAAAATATTTAACTTTAGTTCCCTCCATATTGATAACAATATGGTGAATGTTTTTGCTAAAGGGCTATCTTTTGTCCCTGACAAAAGAGCAGACTTGGTCAGGACTATCTTAGACCTAAAAATGTTTGTGCGCAAGCTGAACTTAACTTGCTTAATGGGAACTAATTCTACACTTACCAACAGCTTGAGAGTATCAAGTTTATCTAATCCACCTTTTCAAGAATCCCTAGCAGTGTCTGAAAAAGTTTGTGAAATGGACATTAGAGCTTTGTCATCTAAGAGAGATAATTTAAGTTTATATAGGAATTTTTCTGTGGATGAACTTGCTTTCATTAACCTTCTTAATGCATGTGATGTTAGAGTCATGAAGCCCGATAAGGGTGGTGGTCTTGTCTTTATGGACCAATATGAGTATGTGGATAGGATGCAAGTACATTTGGATAGTGTTGCTTATGAACGTGTAAGTATAAATGAAATCAATGGGGCTTACAAAAATGTTAATAACATAATTAACAATCTCTTTCTTGAAGGGAGCATTGACTTGGACACTCTCCATTATATGACTATGTCAGCACCTATCACACCTGTGTTATTTGGGGCTCCAAAATTACATAAAGATGTGAAGAATACCCCATTCAGACCAATAGTTGATGGGAGGGGTTTTATTACTTATGCAAGCGCAAAGTATGTAGATTACAAATTGAAACTTATTGTCAAATCAGAACCACAAATTTGTCATGACTCGTGGAGTTTTCTTGAGGGCATTAACAATCTAGAATATGATGATAATTTCGTCTTCCTTACAGTTGATATTAAGGATCTCTATACTGTCATTCCACACAATTTGGGTATGGAATGGATTAGGGATTTCTTACATATGAAAAGGATGGATGATAAAGATATTTACGTCATTGAAACCCTGCTAGAGATAGTTCTGACTAACAATTTCATCAGTTTCAATGGGCAATTGTATTTACAGAAATCTGGGATAGCAATGGGGTCTCCTTGTGGCAGTAGTTTTGCCAATTGTGTCATGGTCCATTGGGAAAGAGTACTATTGTTCAATAACCCAATGTTTAAGAAACATGTTGTCTGGTACACGAGATACCAGGATGACATGTGCTTTGTCTGGAAAGGGGATGTTGAATTGATTCAACCATTTATTATGGTTATCACAGCCTATCACAGCCTTAACAACATTTTTGGAATTTACTTTCCAGGTAGGCCTTGACTCAATTAATTTTTTGGACATCTGCCTATGCAAAGATAGTTTCAATAGTAGGTATAAAACCACTATCTTTAGAAAGCCCACTTACTCAAATACCTTCTTGCATTTTATGAGCAGTGACTCATGCCATCAGAAGAAGGCAGTAGTGAAAGGGCAGGCAGTTAGGGCAGCCAGAATGATCTCATGCTATGATAATTTTTTGAGTGAATGTACTTTGCTCAAAAGCATGTTCACCAAAAGAAGTTATCCCTTGGGGTTTTTAGAACATGTATTCGATAAAGTGATCAATAAAAGGCTAGTAGGCCATTTTTGCCCCATTGTGCTCAAAGGGTATGGGACAGAGACAACACCACCGGGCGTAATACTCTCTCAAAGAAGTAAAGAAACTAGTTTGGACACGGACATGAGATTCATGACCACATACACTCTAGATTCTAAACTCATTAGGGATATTCTCACCAAAAATTGGGCTTTCATTTTAGAAGACAATGGGATTAACAAATCCTTAGGTCAATTACCACAGCTTACATTTAGAATGAGTCCCAATTTGAAATGTCTGATTGAGAAAAAGAAGAAAAAAAACAGTAGGAGCTGTATTGGTATGTCTAAATGTGGTAGATGTCCATATTGTAAACATTTTATAATTGGTAACAGAATAAAGATTAGGGACAGAGTATACACAATTGTTGGGAAGTTCAATTGTGATACTTAAGGAGTTGTTTACGCTGCTTTATGCGAAGTTTGCAATGCATACTATATTGGTAAAACCGAGAGGAAAGTTAAACAAAGAGTGTATGAGCACCTCTATAGCATTCACAGGAATTTAGCTACCAATGCCCTGGCCAAACATATCATGGGGCACCCTGAATCAAATTTTCTTTTGTAGTTTTATAACAAGATGAATGTAATATAAGGGGTGGCCCATGGGATTTGAAACTAGAGGAGTGCGAATTGTATTGGCAAATTCGCACATTAGCCTATATTTCACCAGGCCTAAATGAATGTGTATCTATGAAATGTTTGCTCAAACTAAAAGCTCTTACTAGGTAGTTTGCACTAAGTAATTTTTTTTTTTTTTTTACTTGTATATACATATATATGTGGACTAAATATTAATTCCAGCTTAGTTTATATATAATAATGAGAGTCCCTGTGTTTACGTATTTATGAAGAGGGCAAGGTTTAGGTAACAACCATCAACCCAGTAGTTTATTGCATAAATATATATATATATATATATATATATACACACACATATATACATACCTGTTTTATATATATATATATATATATATATATATATATATATATATATACATACACATATATATATATATATATATATATATATATATATAGATATAGATAGATAGATATTACCTTAGATATATTTTGTATATATTGTTATGTTGTATTTTTAATTTATTTTTAAACCCTCTCTGGGTTTAATATACAATGTTTCATGTTTGCATATCCATTAGGAACATCTTGTTCACATCTAGTGGCCCTTCATATGTTTTAGTTAGACCTTGTTAGACGGCTATGGTTGCCTTTTGCTAAGAACGTTGATGGATCTTTCTTGTTAAATGTAACTTACTTACGACACCAAGGTTTTATGATTTGTTTGAAAACTTCAACATTTATTGGGCTTGGAGCCTATTTAATTTGTATGATTGCTTGATTGGTTAATTGTTTATAATACATAAAGATTGTTTTTTTGTCCTAGAATTTGTCTGAAGAAGTTGGAGTATCTACTCTTACGAAAGCGCTCACAGTAAACTGCAATAAATTGTGGTTTGTGTTCCTGAAGCCGGCTCATTTTTTTTCTGAGGATGAAGATGCTATGTCTCCTAATTCTCCCTTTCTGTGCAAAGGTATAACTTTCTTAATATATAAAAAAAAACTTCAGATCCAGCATTGATATCTTTTTTATCTAACAAAATCACTGCAGTGCTTTCATCTTCTAATGACTTACTTAATAACAAAGACAGCAGAACCATGTATAGGCACAGAATGAAAGTGCCCATTTCTGCTGCCCTCTCTTTCTATATTATTAAGTATCAGATCTGTATGATGCAGTATTGTCAGTGGAAGGGAAAACGTGTCACACCCATATGATTAAATATATTTTATGTACTTTGGGTGATGTGAATAATTTAGTTAGACATGCATGAGTCAGACAATAAATATTCCTTTTTTGTCTCTGATCAATTCAGCCATTCAGGTAGTTAATCTAGTAAATGCAGTTATGACTCTGCGGATGCATCTTCTAGAGATGCTACTACTGGGGCTATTTTAAGGAGGTACTCTTGTTTAAGGTTACAGTCTTTACAAAAGATGTCAAGTCAGATTACTGGGTGCCCCTCAGGAAAGGGAAAATCTCTTTTATCCTGCAGCTGCTGAAATCTTCAAGAACCTACAAGAAAGGGGTAACATTATGCAGGATTTTAAGCAGATTTGTCTTTCTCCTATTCCTAAACTCCAGAAAAATTATCTTCCTATGGCTGAACTATTTTTTTTTGAAAGGACCAGAAATCTCAGCAAAAAGGAAACCATTCTCTACAAAGAAGTTCCAAAATCCATATAGATTTCAAAGGACCTAAGGATACCTTTCCTGACAAATCATCTAGTTTGTGACTATCTTGCTCATCACCCCTTCTGCCTTAGCATATCACCTCTTTCTTTCTAGAGAAACTTTTTTCATTCTCTTCCAGTGTGGAGACTTATAATTTCAGATCAGTAAGTTCTCAACTTCAGTGAGAATAACTAACCTTCTTCCTCCAACTCATTCTGGTATACAAAAGAGCTCCTAAACCAAGAACCTTTGGTTTTGCCCATTCTGCAAGACATTTTCTATTGGGGAGCTATGTAAATCGTTCCCCTTCACCAGCAGAAAAAAAATGTTTTACTCAAAACTCTTTCTAGTATTGAGAAAGGAGGGCACCTGAAGGCCTGTTCTGGATTTGTTGTTCCTCGACACCGTCTTAATAGTGCCAAAATTCAAGATGTTGGCTCTGCAAACTCATCTACCAATGATCCTCCTCAAGCTTTCTTGATTTCCCCGAACCTCAAGGACCCCCATTTCCATACCCCTATTAATGACGAATTAATGACAGATAATTGAGTTCAGACTTTATACTCTTCAGAAAATTCATGCTAATCCAAAATCTGTTATTATATCAACTTTCTAAGTTTGTAAGAGCAATATTTAAAAATTGTTCCTATTTTTAGGCCTTTGTATTCCCATTATATATGGCTTTGTCCAGATTTCTTAGAGATATGAGGAGGGCTTTCATTCTTTCAAATCTGCATATCGTAAACTTGACATTTTGAATGCTGGGATTCTGATAACATTGAGATACCTATTCTCTGAGAAGGTGCTACTGGTAGAAAACCTTCTACAAGAAAAATCTTATGTTTCTAAATGGAGGGTATATTCTAATTGATGCGGAAAGAAAAAAAAAATCAGGACCCTTATCACATGGGTATGCCTACTTTCTCCCCTATTTGTGTGAGTTGGTGTGAGTTATTCAATTGATTACTGACTTTTTCTACTAAATCACATTTGCTAACCATCTCCACCTGCCTGCCTTTGGATCTACCTCTTTCCGCACGCTTTAAAGTCAAACATTTTTTAAATGGTGTCGTTCACATCAAGCCAACAGGAAAATATTTTTCTTCTCCTTGGGACCTGAATTATGTTTTGGAAAAGTTGACTCCCCTTCCTTTTGAGCATGGCTCTTCTTCCACCAGAACATTTTGCAAGTGGAAGATTGTCTTGTTAATAGCCTTTACTTCAGCAAAAAGAGAGTTTGTGACTTGTGTGCCCTTATGCTTTTTCCTCCTTTTCTTATCTTTCACAAGGACAGAGTACGCATTAGAAATAATCCTTCTTTTATGCCTAAAGTTGTCAATGAATTATCTACAAATAGGTCTGTTAACTTACCTACTTTCTTCACCTGTCTGCAAAATAAAGGCAAAAGTATTTTACTTTCCCATGATGTTCACAGACAACTCAGATTTTATCTAGACAAAACCTAAAGCTATTAGAAAAATCTGCTCATCTATTTCTTTTTTAGGATAAAAAGACTGGGGTGTTCTGTTTCTAAACAGACCATCTCCCGATGGATTTTTGGCTATTTTCTTTTGTTATTTTTATGCAAGATCCCTTTCACATCAGAACTATTATTTCTTCGGGTATTTTTTTCAAGGGTCTAACTCAAAATGTATTTTTAGAATCAGACACTTACTCTTCAATTCACACCTTTACAAAACATTATAAAACTGATGTCAAATCCATGGCTATAATGTTTTTGATAGATCTATCCTCCAAGGAATGCTAGATTCCAGTTCCACTTCTCAATCCCCCTCCTAGATATTCTAAAAAATTGGAAATTTTTCCACATGAAAGCAATACTGCAAAGAAAGACATGGTGCATATGTTTAAGAACTTATCCTATCCGTAGATGTCCAAGTAGGTCACTACTGCAGTACTGGCATCCTCCCTTTATTCCCCTTTTTATGACACATTTCCTGCTTCTTGGCTGAGGTGGACCTCCTACACTTATTCACCTCTCCTGTTGCCATGCCTTAGATTCACCTCTCTTTTTTGTCTCTTTTTACCTGATCTGGGGAAAGAAAGTCCTGAGGATTTTCATGCCTGCATGTCCAATATGTACCACTTTGCATTCTCAAACTTGAGTAATAGCTTGGATATACAGAAGGCACACGCACTGTGGTATGTTGACCAGACACGTGGTATTCTTGGCAGGATACTTCCCATATGTAAACATTACTACAGCAGTGATCTTCCTTGACATCTACTGCTGTGGTAAGTTGTTATACAATTGTACTTCCATGAAAAGAATGTATAAAGTACAAAGTAACACATTTTAACCTTCCTGTGAGTTTCCTAGTTGGTCATTAGTAAGATGTTCACAAATGTTCCACATTCTACCCATTTGTTACATATTTTTAAGAGGCAGTGTTCCTCATTTTGAAGATGGGCATTTGAGAGCTATCGATAGGCATATATGCACGGTGCATCTTAAATATGTCTTCATATCTGTACAGGCAGATTAAAATTAAAATGAGTACACAGAATGCAGTCTCCTTATTTAAAATGCAAGGTGTTTATTTTATACAAAAATGTCATTATATAATAGCAATCACAATGGTAGGATATGTGTAAGTCAGACTTTTACTCACTATTTGCTCTAAATCAGTCAGTTCCAGTGGTTCTCATAACCAACCAACACCTCCACCATGGATGAAATATGAATTGACCACCCCTTTCTGTGGTGTATTGCTATAATAACCATTTTCCTTGATTGTTAGTGGAGGTTGACAGCATTGTTTATTTACAGAATATTCTTCCATTGGATGGGTACAGATGCAGTTCCAATTCATAATTAGTAAATGAGACAGGTAAATGACTGATCTAGAGTGTACCTGTTTCTAATCTGGAGGACTTGCCCACTACAAGATGAAGAGCAATGCAATATTTCACTGTTGCTGACCTTTCCTGCTTTCATGTACTACAATTAATTAAAACAAGCAACTGACTTTATTTCTCTCTCTCTCTCTCTTTTTGTTACAGACATCAAAATGATGAAAGCTCTCTCTTTGACACAGTTTCATTAAATTAATACCAGTGTTGAACATTTAAAAGCAGGGAATATTCTTTCTAGTCTAAAAAGATGGCATTGCTCCAAGAAGTTTTTATTTAATTGATCACTTACAAATGAAAAGAAAAAAAAAAGAAGATATAAGGCTTTGTTGAAAGGTATAGTTAAATTTTGTGTCCCGAAGCAATGGAATGAAGGTTATTTTTGTTGCAGACACTGAAAACAGTCACAACTTTAATGTTTTTAATGTCTTCACCATCTTAAACTTTTCAAATGCATCCATTATAGCTAAAGATGGAGGATTAAAGCGTGTGTGTGTGTGTGTGTGTGTGTGTGTGTGTGTGTGTGTGTGTGTGTGTGTATAAAACATTGTTTTGATGACAATCTCCAAATGCTGATAATAAGAAAACTTCGCTGAGACAATGCTAAGAACTTGGGTATATTACTCTCTCCTGTACTGGTTTAATGAAAAGTGTCACTTTTGTTTTTCTACATACAGTGATTATATTACAGATGTACAATCACTTTAGTAAGGCTGGATTTCCTTTAAAGCAGGTAGCAGTCTTGGCCAGTAGTTTTCCCTTATAGATTGTTTTACACATGCATCCATGATTATGCTTATTATGTTGCATGTGAGTAGTTATGGATCATAGAGTCTTATAAGGCTGGCTTCAGCAGGAGCCCTCTTTCTGAGTAGGAGCTATGTTTCAAGTATTTTGCTACACAAGTCAAAAATTATCTACAGGATCCTTTTCTTTCTGTGCATTGTTTATTTTGAAGTCACCAACATATGAGATTTTTTAGTTACTTTGGCAGAGCTAGAATGGATGTTTTGTATATCCCTCATGCATTTTTGGCATTAATGAGTGAAAAAAAAAACATTATTAAATTTCTGTAGTATTTGAGCAGATACTATAACTATGTAATGTTTGTTTTTCAGCAGCCATCCAATGAACCTTGGCTCTGGATGTTTGTCACTGCTGAAGTGACACCCTGATGCCATGTGAAAAAATAAAGGCAGTTACGGAAGAGGTGTCCCTCATGGAGTATAACCTTCCAACTAGTCGGACGTAAAAACAGTCCTCAGAATACTCACAGGGTGCAGCTACGGTTCAGCTTGGTCAACAGGTCGAGACGTCTCAACCTGTAACCTTCAGACAAAAAACTACAGCCAGAACCTACAGACAAAATCTACCAAGCGTCTTGGTAGAAAGATCTGATCAATTCAATGAGCCAGTATTCAGTCCAAACCCGGGTACTACAGACAAAATCTAGAAATAGACAATCTCAGTAAACCTTCACAGTATCCAGTGTAAACCCTGATTTGGGTATTGCAGACAAAAACTAGAAGTAGAAAATCTCAGCAAAATATTCACAGACACTCGTATCATGCAAATGAAGTCCTTTATTGAAGCTTGCTAAAGTGTTTGCCCATGTGAAAAAATGGAAAAAGGGTTTGTGGATGGATTGCTCCTTATGCATGACTGCACCCTTTTAGAACTCTGACTAATCAAACGAAGTATGTTATTCTCCAAGTCTACATTTTAAGTATGCAATAATGCATGACGGGGTAGGTGTTATTGGTGAAATAATGAACCATGCAGGAGGTGCTGCGAGGCCTGGCACCATGGGTGGAGGGAAGGTCCATTTTCCCTAAAAATGTCTATCCTGAAGGACTTCATTGCACTTAGAAAATTGACTGTTATAGTAGGTTGTATTTGTTTTACTATTATTATTATTTTTATAATTTTGAAATAAATAGTTTCTAATGTTTCACTGTTGCTATAGACTGTAATTGCTGCTGGAGGAAATATACACATAATATCTACATACATACACACACACACACACACACACACACACACACACACATACATGCACACACAAAACCACCACACACATACACGCACACACACATACACACACACACACACACACACACACACACACACACACACACACACACACACACACACACACACACACACACACACACACAAAAAGTCACACTCGCATGTGCCCAGCAGTTACAGAGGCTTTCTTGGTTTTGTACACCTCATATGTCTCATTGTCATCAAATGAATAAAAAAATACATACAGTGAAAGGAATGAACACCCCCCCCCCCATCTTGTCCCTAATTTAACTTAATATTTCTGTGCTGTTCATTTAAAATACAATTTTAATTTTCATTCTTTCTAATGATCAGAAAAACAAATATGTTGATGGAAAACCTCTTACTCTATAGACTTTTTAAGTGACTCAAGGCAATAGTTAAAATGTTCTCAAATTTTTAGTAACTGACAGGTATGGGCTACCCCCAATCCCCCACACACACAGACTTCTATTGCAGTTAACTGTATAAGTTTTATTCATTTTTGCAATCTCGCTAAATGCAGCTTTTTAAGCACAGAGGATAGAAAAGGAAAGAGAAATGGCAGCTCATTGTTACTGCTTATTGCATTACTTTTATTGTTTTAGTTTCCTTTTAGTTTTCAAAAATAAGATAGGCTCCAGGTTATAAAGCTTTAATCAGGCACAAGCGCTTTCACATCTGCTTCTTCAGGTGCATAAAAACAAACTGAAACTAGTCATACTTCTAAACATTGCTGAAGGCATCACATGACAGCAATACATCACATGTCTATATACACTCCATTACTATAAAATATTAAAGCTATATGGTAACCACAAAATAACTAAATATTCAAAGAAAATCATAAAAATATAATCATAAAATATTTCTTATATACTTTTTGCACTATAAAAACATTGTTAAAATACATATTCTTGAAAACAACTACTTTACCTACGTAGAGGTCTGGCCATTAACTTTGGTCTCAGTGGTATTTGTTCATTGAGACTATGTCCCATGTCATCTCTTAATAAGACTATCCATCTAGCTTCCAGTTCCTCTGTTTTATTGCATATGTCCACCCTTTTAATCACAAAACTCCTAGCAATGGCTGTAAACTTAAATTTATGTTGGCTGTTAGTATTCACAACATGTTTAGCCAAGGCATTACTTCTGCTTAGTTTGCCTATGTGATAAATGTGTTCTCTAATCCTCTCCTTGAGTGTACAGTCTGTTTTCCCAATATAAAATTTCCTGCATACTACACCGTGAGCAAGATAGACTATATGCTGTGTTTCACATGTAGCTTGTACTTTAAATTTATATAGCCGGTCCTGATCTGGATGTAAAAATTAATTGCTTGTATCTATATACCCACAGTATGAACATTTGCCACAAGGCTTAGTCCCCATACCACCCATAGGTGTTTTCTCTTCTCTGGGTGCACATAAGCGTCTCTTCAAAGACTTTTGATTTCTGAACAAAAATTTAGGTTCATTCTCTATCCATTTTGTGACCGCCTTGTCAGTGGTCAATATCCCCCAGTGTTTACGTATAATGTTCATATAAGACCCGACATCGCTAGAGAAACTTAATGGCACCTTTAACTTAGGCTTATCACCACTGGTCTCTTTTTCCTCAGACCATCTATCCGAATAATAAGGTCTAGCCTTAGTATGTTGCAAACTAGCTACTTCTTGTATTTTCTTCTGTACATCTCTCTCCCCATAGCCTCTGGCCAGTAAATCATTCCTCGTACTGTTCAATTGCTGACGGAAATCTGCATTCCTAATGTTCAACCTAGATGCTCTAAAAACCTGATTCCTAATGACATTATGAAACACATAGGTAGGGTGCATACTTCCTCTGCTTAAAAGATGGTTAAATTAACATTCCCTTCTGTACAAGCATGTATATATGCTCCCTTTTTCAATATTTACTTGAACATCCAAAAAGTTTATTCTCTCATATGAGACAACAGATGTAAACCTTAGAAAACTGGTGGTTGCACTCAAGGACATAGTTTTACTTTTTTTTTAACTGACACTTGATAAAGGGGATCTGTTTAGCAAGCAAAATCAACATGGCAGCCATTTGCTTTCAGCCCGAGCTTCATAGTGACGCAATATGCTGCCATGAATTTGTTGACTTGAATACAGGTCTCTTGCTGTACGGTAATACCGTCTTGGAGAATATTTGCCCTCCGAGATGGTATTACTGTTATGATTTGATCATTTTTTAAAACAGAATTATTACATTTGGAAAAAAGTTAATAACTAGTTTATTATGCATGTCATATTATTTCCATACTTCAGTAAGCATTTGAAGTATTTATTAGTATTAACTTATGCTTTCTATAGAATATTTCATACCTGTATAATCTACATTATTAAAAAATACACTGTGGAGTTAAACGTTAGAACTTTAATTGTATTAGTCAAATGAAACTTTTAAATATATGAATTCACAACACATAATACAAAAACAGACATCTCACTGGCTACTCATAAATATGAAAACTGATCAAAGATATGACCTTATATTAAAAACAATGATTCACACTGTTCATTTGCAATGAAATTTAACTGATAGCTCACTGGCCTTGTTATAAGTATATATTTGAAATTCAGACTTTTGTTAAGCCCCAGAAATTCTAAATAATTAAAAGAAAGCTGCAAATGCACATCTCACTTTTCAAGAATAACTGCAACGTCATCACCTCTTTCAACACTGCCCACCTTCTCAAGGGAGTGAAAGTCAACTTTATTATCTGAGTTAAATTTTCTTTTTGCTTTTGATCTTTGCTGCCCTTATATGTTCATAAATTTCTATTCTCAAAATGCATGCAGCTTACCCTGTATAAAACAGGGACAGTATGTACATTCACCAATATATACAGTGTTACAGGAAGAGCAGGTGAAACACTCCTCAGCACCTAGCACTCCACCAAAAAAACATATATACCACTTACAGTTTACTAATGATGCCCCTGTGGAGTTTTTAGGTGTAACACATATGTGTGTTTTTCAGAATATATGACATCCTGCTGTGACATGATGTCTTACCATACTCAAAATTCCTTTAAGAGTTTTAGTTCTGTTATTGATAACAATCTGCACTCAGACCAGTTACTTTACAGAGTACATAGTTTCCCACAGTAATATTCTAATTATTATTAATGATCCATTTTACTCTGTCAGAGTTAAATGTATAAGTCATATAGATTGCACTGGGGAATATAGAATGGCTTGCCTTCCAACCTGAGAGAATGCATTTTTTTGTATGCTGTGTGCCTTCATTTTCTTTTGTCGCAATGAGTTTTAATAAAAGTTTTGATGAGATTTAACCATGCAGCCTAAAATAGTGTGTGTGTGTGTGTGTGTGTGTGTGCGTGCGTGCGTGCGTGTGTGTGTGTGTGTGTGTGTGTGTGTGTGTGTCTGTGTGCGTGTGCGTATTCTTATGCAATACATGGAGCTTTGGTGTGTTGTATAATTATCTTATTCTGTATATTTATGGGACAGATTTCATGATGAATGATAAAAATATGAGTTATAAACCAAGTTCTGTAATTCTACTGTACAAGATATTCATATATCTCAAACCAAAAATAATAAAATCAATAAAGGATACCATCATCGAAACTGTAAATTGGTTTATTCAAAAAAAAAAAACTAAACTCTTTAATCTTTACATTTTAAAAATACTTTATCAGAGTGAATTCTAGTGAACCTAATGCATTAAATACACATAACCCACCAATGGGAGGCACAGTGATATAATTAATTGGTTAATCATGTTAAATCATATTAAATCATTGCACTCCAAGACGTCTGTAAAAACAGGAAAAAGGATGTGCAAACCCAAACAGCAAGCAGAACAGTTCACTAAGATGCTAATCATATTGCAATATAAAAAAGTATTAAAATGTATAAAATATATATAAATATGATATAAAAATTGTATATTTAATGTATACATGAATAAATATGAGTAAAATGATTAAACTGTAGCAGCTTTCATCTTTAAAACACTAGAAATCGAAACAGAGTTGGTTAACTCCCATGAAACTGAGGCATTGAGCTTGAATTGCCAGACTAGTATCTTAATGAATTATCCTGCTTTGAAAGTTATGGGAGATGCTGTTCATATTTTAAAGTACTTTTTTTTTACTGTTTACTCTAAACTTTAGCATAGGTTTGTGTGCTAAGGTATTATGGGTTGTATGTATGTGTGCAGTTTTTAGGGAGAAATGCAAATACGGGATGGGGTTTAGATGAATTTTTCTAGGGATGATAGGTGTTGCTCCTACAGTATAGCAGGGTTTATTTTCAGAAGTCCAATGAAAAACAAAAATCATACCCCACTTTGCTTTGCAGATCCAAAAAAAAGTGGTACCTTAGTTTTTTCCTTTTCTTTTTTTTTTGTTTTTTATTCAGAAGGTGACTTTAAAACCAAAGTCAAAATCTCTTGGCCCCATGACACAGAGGGATAAACATCTGCCTGCACCCCAGAGAGTATGTGCTCAGCTAGCAGTATGGGCTCTGTTGGGAACAGCTGGGCGAGAATGGGGAGTGAGTGGTTCATGCAAGCTCACCTACTGTGGCAGAAGGTAGACAGGAGTGCAGGTATATCACCTGCAGAAAGTAGCCTAGCATTCCCACTTTGCATAGCGGTATGGCACTTAGTTGGGAAGTAGAACATAAGCAGAACCTTGCTTGCACCTCCCAGCAATAGCAACAATGATGTGTGCAATTGCGAAGTGAACAGGAATGGGGCAGCCCATGGAATTTACAGATTAATCTCTTCTTTATTAACCAGCTCTCCCTTCATAGTGGAATGAATGGACCAGAAGACATTTGCCACCATTGAGAAATAAATGGGTCAGCTGGGTAAAAAATGTCCAAAGCTGTAGGCATCTCAGGCCCAGCTTTCAGCTCTGTAAGAAAGTACTTTCACAGGTTAGCACAAAATTGGCTCTCCCCTCAACAGTTCCAAAGTCTTTCATCAAACAATCTTCCAGGTGAGGAACTAACTTATATACTACCTTGATTGTCAATTAAAACTTTGTTATCTAGCTGCTATAATAATAACCCCATGCCCCATAATGCAGCACACTTAAAGGCAGCTTAAACATTTTCCAGTCAACATATTACAACTAACCCCTCAACATAACACTATGGATTTTGAATCATAACAATAGGTTGTATGTCCTGGACAGCCCATAAGCATTTCTGTTGACTAGGCCAGGCCTGTGAGTAACTGTACACTGAAAGGGTTGGTGGGATAATGTTCACCAGCTCAAATTTGTATTGCCATTGTTTTGCCACTAAACCATTGTAAAATAATATGATCTCTTATCAGACTAAAGTGCCTGCCTTATCAATAGTATTTAAGGCATTAAAAACCCACTTCATTGTTAGGTACTCTCTTTTTCATTTGTTGAGAATCTCCTTTCTGCATTGCTCAGCTTCCTACTGATATGATACACAAGCGTCTCCTCACCTTGAATATCTTGGGATAACAGTGCTCCCAAATCTACCTCTGATGCATCGGTATTCAAAGTGAACTCTTTATTAACACAGATTAAGAACATTACATCCTTTTCAGTTCATTAAGTGCACTATCTGCCTCACAAGCTCATTACACCTTGACAGTAGCTTTCCCCCAATGTGAGATAAATCAGTGGACAAGCAGTACTGGCAAAATTAGGCACAAACATTCTGGAGTATACAACTAGTCTGAGAAACAACTTCATCTGTCTCTTAGTAGACTGTATAAGCTCATTTTTATGGACTGCAGTGTTTCTAGTTGTAGACTTACCACACCAATTCTTATAAGGTATCCTGGGTACATATTTTCTGCAATTCCTAATTTACTTTTCTTAGCACTTACAGTCAGATCTGTCTGTCTTATCGATTATAGCACAATGTAGCATTGTATCTTTGGTCTGACTTTCTATATATGACAGATGGTAGCACTGTCAAGATATGTAAAGAATTTTGAACTTTGATTCTGGACAAGAAGCATTGAAGTTCTCTACCTCTTTAATTATGCCTGACCAATAAAATCTCTCTAGCACTCCTGCCTTACTTTTGATCATCCCCAGGAGTCCTCTTAATATATGACTATGGGCTAGGTTTTGGTGCTAGTAATTCATGTAAAATGTCTTCCCTTTCCTTACTTACTCTACATAACAGATCACCTTTTAATTCAAATTAGAGGAAACAAGTCATGTGAAAATCCGGTTCACTAGTTTCCTGTAGAACATTGGCTATGTTCTCTTTTGCCCTGCTTAAAATATCATCTTCCCATTATACCTTTTTATTGCTGATGTATCTACTAATTCAGTGCTACTTTGTTCAGTAACTTGCATCAAGGTAAAAGTTCTAGTTTCTTTCTTCCAAAACACATGGATTGCAACTTCTATATATTTCCCATGAAGTGTAGTTCTAATCAAATTCAGACTCTGTTTTACTTTTTTGACAGTGCAAGACTCTTGTCTGCTCTCTTTTCTTTTATGCTGTTCTTACTCTATCTTAGTGGAAGTAGATCCAACCCTCTCTCTTTTCCTTTCCTCTTTTGCATTCTCAAGAAAGTTATGGCAGAACAAAAGTATTATTAGTTACTTCTTTTCTGTTGCTTAGAATGCTTCTGAATGAAGAAAACCCCATAGATGCTTTACTGTCCTAGACACAGCCTATGATGAAAGAAGAACGGGTGCTGCCCTAGACGAAATAAGAACAGTAATAAGAAAAATGAAGAAACTGAAAGCAGCAGTCTTAGATGAGGTAACATCAGATATGATCAAGTTGTGTGAGAGAGGAGAGAGGGGAGAAATGGCGATTGAGGGGACTCGTAGCAATATGTACAGAAAGGCATATCCCAAGATGACTGGAGCAAGAACAAAGGGGACATCCACAACTGTGGGTAGTATAAAGGTTTCAAACTCCTGTCATTCTGCATGAAAGTTCTGGAGACGGTGATTGATAAATGAATATGCAGAGTAGTACAATGTTAGATGCGAGATCAGCAGTACAGATTCAGATCACAATGCTGCACAACTGACCCGATGTTTGCAGTGAGACAGACAGAGCATTGAGAAGAAGCTAGAGATGAGGAAAGAGTCTAACTGGGCATTCCCAGACTTGGAGAAAGCCTTGGTCTCTGCGTTCTCATACTGAACGGTTGTATCAAGCTGTTGCTCTACCTCTTTCTTGTTAACTGTAAATGCCTGCCTCATTGCGCACAAGGATTCTACCTCACATACATTCCATACTGCTTTAAGGGGAAAATCATTTTCTGATACTGAACCTTGAGTTAGTTTAAGGGTTACAGTCATGTAATGTAACAGTTTCACTAGATCTGTCTAAATTTCTACATAAGTAAATGAATACTCTTTTATGTTGCAACAAATACATAACTTTTAATTATTATTAATCTTATGCTCACAGAATGAGGATACGTGACAAGGGAACTCATGCTTCCAGAATGTACCAGAGCTTGAACCTCCTTTCCTTCTAAAAATACATTTTACTAGCATGTTTTTTTAGCAACGTGACATGGGGCTGACTCGGTTATCATAGTTGTAGTTTTATCACACTCCATAGGTGCTGCTTTATCTAAAACATACTTTTTTGTTTTCATATTTATGGCATTAGCAATCTCTGTTAATTAACACTATCTTTGGTGGCACAGATGTGACCCCTGTCAACATTATGACAAATTAACATACTACTTCTGCATTTTGTTTATCAGAAGATTCTGCATTTCTTCCTGTATTTTTAGCCTTAGAATTCAAACAAATCAGTTTTAAACATTATATAATTAACTAGTACATATTCCATTAAAGTTATTTGCTTACCAGAGTTCTTGGGATTGCTTTGCAGTACCATTTTTCTTAAAGTACTAGGTAAAGCTTTTTTAAACCACTCTAATTGTTCTTAACATTTTTCTTTACTGTTGCTATCAGGTTTCTTTTTAACCAACTTTATAATTCTCAGCATAAAATTAAATTTGTAAAAATGAACACCTCAAACATAACAAATA
The DNA here is from genome assembly GCF_019279795.1 of Protopterus annectens. Classification (NCBI taxonomy): domain Eukaryota; kingdom Metazoa; phylum Chordata; order Ceratodontiformes; family Protopteridae; genus Protopterus; species Protopterus annectens. The sequence goes on from NC_056743.1 coordinate 653,538,964, forward strand.
AGCCCAGTTCTATAAATGTTTGCAATAACTATGGTTTCTTTTAGCATAAAACATTTTTAGTTACACTTGCCCTAGTATACATTGCATTTAGCATTAATCAATATCCATTACTGTACTGCATAATTGTAAATTCACTTATTTACACACATAACTCCCCTGTCAACCAAACAAATAACGAGAAATAAACTTTTTACAGCAGAAAAACCTGACGTGATCCTAATCTTGGAGCGTTCCTTAGAAGTTGCATCCTTTATTTGGGTGTGTATTTGAATTATCTCCAGATCATTCCTTCCTTACTCTTTTTTGTCTTAGTTGTCTACCCCTTTCTTATCACTGGTTCTACATTGTTATTAGTTAAACATTGGAGTATTTTGAGCCACCCGACCTTAAAGCTTAGGGAAGCAGTTTAAAATGAATACTTTCCTCAAACTTTACCCTATCAATAATTTCTCTCCAGGATAACTGCAACTATTGTTATAATGCCTTCTGTCCACTGTTACACAATAACACCTGCTCTTCCTGGTCTTCAAGTTTCACCATCAGGTTTATTACTTTGGCAAGCCATAGCAGGCTCATTGACTTCCATCTCCTTGTAATAATTTTTTAGCCAGCTTAGAACCTCGCCAGTGTCTAACAGCTCAAGCCTCTGTCTGCTCCCAAGAGGAAATATTTCCTTATTCAGCTTGATCTTTCTGTCCAACACATCCTCTAATTTTACCTATAAGTAATATTTAAACTCATCCAGCTCAGTACAAGACCGAAACTTGTGATTCCAATCATATGTCCACCCTTATTTACACACTGCCAATAATTTTCATTAACATTGGATTCAAGACAGTGTTGCCAAGATACAAAAATACTAATATCTCTATCCAAAAATTCTGAACTTGTTTAACTTTACTGTTTCTCTATAAATCTGACAGACTTTACCCCATTGCTCTTCCACAAACATTGCATTTAAGTTTTACTCTCACATGGCTTTATACTTGTATGTGGTCACTTCTTTAATTATTTTCAAGACTTTATAAGTCATGGATATCAGTTCTCTTTCTATTAAACTTCCCTGCCGATTTTAAGTTTCAGGTTGACTAATACCGGACATTCCTCCTCCTTCATTCTGTCCCAGTTAGAATGTCTTACTGTATGGGTCCAACTCTTTCCACCATGCACACACCCCTGTTTTGGCTCACTAAGGTTTCGGTTGAGGGTATGTTCTCTCAATGGCTTTTGTAAGACTTATCATTTGCAGCTGTAGAATACTGTGACAGGGCATTATGTGTTAAGACTGTGCCACTTCAAATTTGAGTGCTTCTTTGTCAGGGGATTAGGGTTTGTAAGGCCTACATGTTTACCATCATACAGGGAAAGTCTGTGGACACTTTGGAACTGTATGTGCGACTACAGGAACTATGCTCTTAGAGATGCCAACAGCAATGACACATAACAGTCGGTGTGCTCCGTATGTCATTCTTTGGGGTACTCAGTGACATCTATGACATGTGTTTATCATACCCTGACAGTGCATACAGCAAACTTTCTCAGGAATACCACGTTTACTTGTGTGTAGCTACCCTTACATATTTCAAAACCACATAGTTCTTGCCTCTCTTGTCCCTTAGAGTTTGTGGATACATAGGGCTATAGCATGTATGACTGCAATGTATCTCATAGGAATGCTTCCTTTCAATTTCAGATAGTCATGCTACACTAGAGGAAGTGCATATTCTACCATGTAGTCAATATAGTTTTGCTACAGGTCCTCCATCTCCTTGGTGGGTGGATGTTTAGTCATTAAAGATCTTACCGGGCCTTCCACAAGCATGCTTGTTTAGATGTGATCGCTGAAAAAAATGTTGTTGGTGGTGGTCAAAATGGAAATTATGATAGTCAGACAATAGGCCATTGACATGATCAGTGCTGTCAGAACTCGAACAGACACCTGACACAGTAGCAGAGATTCACAGGAAGTGATCAGCTAACTTTGCAACCACTAACAGCAAAAGAGCTCATGTCATGTCTGTTTGGAGTTACAGACAATTTTTGCATCCCTGATGAAGTGATAAATATAGGTACAGAGATAAGCAAACTACCACACATAACTGTTGGTGACGCACCAGGAGGGCGTATCTTAACATGGATATCTGTCTGCCATAGTATCTAACTGTGTGGTTTAATAAAACTTACAACCATGACAATTTCATTTTAGAAGAATATGAGAGTTAAAAGTTCAGAAGCCACCTGCCCAAGGTATGTTGTCTATTATTATCCTGTACCACGATATTACATAGTAGCAGTGATTTATTCACAGGGTTGCAGCTATTCATAAAGGGTTCTTACTTACTTTGTTTGATCTGTTTTGGTATTTTGATGTCAGTAAACTGCCTGGTTCTGATAATGATGATGACAACCAAATCACAGCACAGTCATGGTTGGCATAAGCTTTGTGATGGTCCATTATCATCGCATTCCACAGACACAACATTTATGCTTGGGCAGTCCACCCCACAGCCCAGCATGACAGAAATGGACAGGAAAATGCACACACCTCTTTCTAGGGAGAGATGTTATCATGTGGTACAATCCTCATTGATTACTGTAATCTCCATAGAGAAGGAAGATGATTTCAGGGGATAAAGTGCCAGTGTCCAAGCATGTCATGAGCACCATCTACTTCCTTAGCTAGGTGTGTCTCTGGCCACTAAAATACATTTTTGCAGGGGCATAGTACCGGGACAAGCAGACACCAATATAGACATTGTTGAGCTAGCTGGGGTAGTAAGTATTTTGTGTGATTACCTGAGGGTGTGTATGGGTTGCATGTAAAATATCATAGTCATGTAATGTAGGAAGTTTACTCATGGTAGGTGCCCCTGTGCAGCTACAGATTGTGGCAGATCCACTTCCCCTTGGACAGTCCACCTTCATCTCTAATGGTAAGGCCTGACATGGAAAGGGGAGAGCATGGTCAGGAGCATGTCAAATGCATGCCACCATTCACTGCTGAGGTACTACATCGTGATGTGGCTGTATAGACAGAAAAAGTGTTTGTGCTGGTCATTCCAAAGAATGATCCACCATTTACAGTCACAGAGCACTCCATCCTCTCAGTATCATGTGGTCCTGTCTGCGATCTTCCCAAGAGAAGGTGTCCTAATGAGTGGAGATGTGCATGATCAGTGTATACATCAACAGTGAATGCCTTTTTCCTGTAGTTCAGTTCCTGGTACAGTGCTGTACACCTGCTGAGGCTGTATTACAGTACACATATGTGCAGACATCTGCAATGTCTACTACTACTCACCTGCAGAACACTGAAGACAGTGCCCCCTCCCTGGCCAGTTTGATCTATTCTCCCTACCCTACTGTACATTTTTGCTTTACGTTCTCTCTCTCTGTTTCTATCTCTCAGGCACACACACACACACACACACACACACACACACACACACACACACACACACACACACACACACACACACACACACACACACCCCTGTGCATATGATGACAATTGTAATCTGCCTGCAGCACTCTGTTACTTGCATAGCCTATGTATGATGCACAGTTTGGTTAGTCTATGCTTTTTATAGCACAGCTTGGATGTAGGTCTGCATGCATCCTTTTTATGGTTTTGTATAATGCTTTTATATGACTCCTAGCTATGAAACAGATGCTACTTCTTAACCAGTGCCACCTCTGCCTGGCATAGTTCTCCCCAAAAACTAGTTCCATCACAGGCTCTTCATTAGGCACCCATTTCACTGCATAGTTTGGCACTAACTCATCCTGAATGTATTTATCTGCTGTGAGTGCTTGCATATAGCAATGTTGTATAAAACTATACAGACTACCAAGATTTTATTACCTCTGCTGGGTCATACTACATTGCGCTGCACCTCCAGATACAGCAAGACCAATGAAGCAGACCTGCAGTAGGTTAAACACATGTTCGACAGTGACCGAGGTCTGTGACAGAACATTACTGTAGCTCAGTCTCTGCAATTGTCTGGGGAATTTTAATAGGTGTCATCAACCATGACTCCAGGACATATTAAGCATCACCAATAAGATGTCCCTGGTTAAAATCATCCTTCAGAATCTGCTGGAATAGGTCACGTGCATACCATATGTGGGTGTCGTGGGCATTGCCTGGGTGGCCTACAGACACAATGTGCATTATACGCTTTGTACTACAGATCACTTGGTGGTTGATAGAGTGGAAACCCCTTGTGGTTAATATATGTTTATCTCTGATCCCCAAGTGGACCTTTTCTATGATGTGGATGCATTCCTTAGCACCCAGTAGCTCAGGGAAGTGGGCCATGTCATAAAAAGCAGCATGGTACTGATGTTCTCCCCTGTGGTACATGAAAACCACACTGCACTGATCACTGAAAGGTCCTTATAGCTAGTATTTACAAAGACACACATATTGTCCACAATTTTTTCTTCATCGATGGCATTATATATTAGATGCAGATGGACAATTTGGTACCTCCATGGGTGATAAATTACAACACTGTTAACTATTTGGAGTCATAACAGCCTGTTACATATACAGATTTACAGGTGCAGTGGCTAGCCTATACATATTTTTACAGTCTGACTCCCTAAATTTACATTGTAGCAGCAGTATACAACTCTGGAGTTAGCTTCTCTCAGCATGAAATATATACATTTCCGAATCACGCTGTCATATTGTATAATCTCAGTTGCATTTGCCATTGCCCTCATTATAAGACTGTTGTTCATTAGCATTTCATTATACTACTGTTTGCATATTATGCAAGCTAAGGGATTTCTCTGGTTTCTGCAGGTGGACTCACTGTGTCTCTGAATCATTTCCACCCAACACATAGCTGCTGTTTCCTCAAACGTTCTTATCAAAATGCAAAAACTTTTAATAATCCCCAGGAACTATTCCCTCTTTCATTTAACTTCATTCCTTAAATTAGGAGGAGATTATTTTTCCAGCCTTTCAGTATCTTCAGTGGTAGCATGTTAAACATTTTTATCTAGGCTACTTAGGATGGGCTGCCCCATTTGTCTCTCCCCACAGTCTTCAGTAGGTAGTCTAAAACATCACCTCTCATTTCTTCTGGAATTTTTCCTCTCAAACATGTCTTCTAATAAACCTCCTACTCCTTTGTCTCACGTCTTTCTAGCAATGCTAATTATGTTCAAATATTGAAAAAAATCAAGTTACCCTTAGTCTTTGGATGCACAACACTATCATGTGCAACTCCCAGCATGTTACTATCCCAAAAGAATTCACTCATCCATCCTTTGTTTTGTAACACATTCTCTCCAGCTGAAACCACAGTGCCTGCTCTGAGTGTATAGGATATGCAGCACCAGATGCCAGATAAAAACCTGCACTCCCTGGTCATGGTTTAGTGTTAGTTTCTTCAACTTCTACAAATTTTATTTTATCTTTTCAAATTCATCCTCAGTATATGCCATTATTGATAGTTCTATTGTATCCATAAGCCATACTCCAAAATGTTTCACCTTCTTAATCCCCCACAGCTTAAGAGTACATTTGCATCCTCTTTCTCTCTGCAGGGCTCAACATTAACTGCTAATGCTTTTGTCTTCTTTTACTTTATTTTTAACCCAGCCACTTTCCCAGATCTCTGAAACTTTCAACATATGCAGGCCATATCTTCCTCTAGATTGATAGTATTAAACGTATACCACCCACAATCAAGGCAGTTTTATACTCCAAACCTTCCCATCTAAATCCCTGTAGTCTTCACTTTCTCATGTCAAGAGCCTGGGGCTCCAATTATACTGCAAACAGATCCGATAACAAGGGGCAGCCCTGGCTCATACTTCTCAACAACTCAGACTTCTCAGAGAGTCTTTCTAGTACTAGTTTGGGAAAAGCCAACAATACTTTGGGGGGGGGGCAAAGGCTGAATAATAGGACATATTTTAAAAATTGCTCATCTAATCTTAGAAACTTAGGAGAATTGTTTTGTGTTAGTATATATTTTCTGTAGGATATGAAGTCTGAAACCTAAATGTCTGTCATTATTTAGTGCCTGCAATTCTCAATGATTTGCTAGAAAACGACAAACTTTATGAGGGTCAGACCAAAGAATATGAGGCAAAAATCTGGACAGACTGTGAAATTTTGGACAGCTGTGAGGTATGCTTTGGAAATATTCATATATTGTCCCTTCTACCTTTTTTCATTGCTTAGAAGTTAATTATATAACAGTCCAGTCATTCCCTTCTCCCTGTTTACTTTTAACTTTGATCTCTTTCATATGGATCATTGTCCTTTTACATTTTCCTTAATTATGTTAAAGCAAAAAGACAATATTTAATGTATATAACAATACAAGTTTTTACTTTTTTTGTCCAGTATCCTTTGCACTAAACCAAAGGGGCCAACCTGCAGGAAATGGTTGTCCACCATCCAGTAGCCATTCCTTTCTCTAATTATTGGATATAGCACACCCATTCCTAATGCTCTGCCCTGATAAATGCAAAGATGGGTCTCCAACTCCCTCCTTGTAGCTCCATTATATATTTTATTTAGAGCCAGCTTTGAAATGTAGGTTCATAGGAAGTTAATTGAATGCTGATCTGTGAGGATCTTAAGTAGACTAGCCTTACATCCCTATGGTAGTTTTTTGACACTTGTATTTTGTGTATGAATAACCCGAAGGTGGGCAGAATAATGATATGTTGGGATATTTGCTTGTTGCCCCTATCCCTGAAGGGCATGGCTGCTAAGCTAGGGGGTGAATTTGTAGCTTCTCATCCACTCATTCAAATTACATTTGAATAGAGAAAGAGAAGTGCTTTGCTTTATGTGGAGTGGAAGGCAGTTTCATAGAAGTGGTATTCTCTGTGATACATACCTATCACTCCAAAATGTCCTATTTATATTGAAAAAGAGACTGAGATCCCTTGAGTGGCCATCCACTGTAACACTGGATTTGTGAATGTGGAATCGGTCAGAAAAGATAGGATCTGTTGAAGCTCTATACACAAGCTAGAGGTCTCGTTTTCACAGCCTGTATGATACAGAGAAGCTGAATATGGATTTAAGATGGTCTGCATAGTTGTTCTGGTTTAGACCCTTCCTTTTAAGTGAGGACATGTTACAGTCTTTTCAGTTGTAACAACTGTCTGGACAGGTACCTGCCAAAAGGGTCATTACACATCTAATGAGATTATCAGTCTAATGAGGGCTGAGAACAATGAAATGATTGTATTCATGGACCTGGATGCCATATCTTTAGATATGAGCTGTGCAATGAAGACTGACATCCTTACAATAGGGACTACACAGTGATCAAAGGACATTTAGTTGTCTGCATAGGTTTCCAGATCCTTGACTACAGGATCAACTTTCAGAAGGGTATTATTGATGTGATGATTACAAGGGAAGTCATACTTGCCAAAGAATACTCTTATAAATTTCTTGCCATTTAGTTTTAGTCTGTAGTTTTGATACCAGCAATATAAAAAGAAACCTATTTAAAACTCCAAGGGTGTTATTGGAAATATTGGTGTTCCACATGGATCTGTGCTGGGGACATTTTTGTTTAGTCTGCTTAAGTCGACCATCTTTTCACCCAGCAATGTGTAGATCTGCAAATATACTGATAATGCAAAGATTAAACTGATAGTGAGAGACTCTGCTGATGATCATAATATCTTGCAGAGGTATGTGTATGATCTGTATTGCTGATCCATGGTTATCGGGCTGTTATTTAATCTTAGAAAGTGTATTGCCATTTATTTTGGGACATTAAACCATGGGTATCATTATGCAGTAGACCACAAACTTATTCCAGCAGTTAGCAGAGTTAAGGGGGTTCCTTAGCAAAATGAGAAGACTTGAAAAACTGAGCCCTAAAATAACAAAAAAAAAAAAAAAAGAAAAGAGACTGAAAACACAGGAAAACTGCAAATGATGATTAGCGCTTTTCTCATATAAACTTTGTTTTTTCAGGAAACAAGGCCCTCTCATCCATGAACAGTTATATACCAGATATGAGCTCATTATACCACGGAGAAGAGGGAATAGTATGAGGAATGCCAGTCTTGCACTTAATTTGTGTAAATCCACGGAGAAAAGGGAATAGTATGAGGAATACCAGTCTTGCACTTAATTTGTGTAAGTCCACGGAGAAGAGGGAATAGTATGAGGAATACTAGTCTTGCACTTAATTTGTGTAAGTCCATGGAGAAGAGGGAATAGTATGAGGAATACTAGTCTTGCACTTAATTTGTGTAAGTCCACATTTTCAGTCACTCACTCTTGACATTCTGGGAGTCTCAGTAATGAATCTTAGCATTTTATATGGTTAGCATGTTAAGGCTGCCGATGTAACTAGAAACATTTTAAATTCAATAACCATATGTCTGTCTTGCTTAAAAGTTATGGGATAATGATGGACATTCTGAGAGCTATTAGAGCAGTGATAACAATGTGATGTGACAAGTGTGCATCTCTCTTATTAAACCCCATATAGATTATGGTAAGACAGTGTGGATTTATACCAAATCCTGTGTTTATAGGCTTGAAAGGATCCAGAAAAAGCAGATACTAGTCTACATGGTTTGCTGTATAACAACAGACTTAAGACATTAAATTTAGTTTTGGTTGCATAGAGACTAATGACGTGCTGCTATTCTTACTTAGAGTGCTCAGCAATGAAAATATGTCATTGGTGTTTAGTGTTGCATTTACTGACTACAGTATCAATGCTAGGAGGAACTGCTGTGGTGGTGCTGCAGTAGCGTTGTCACCTCACAGTAAGACGTTGTACTGTTCGATTCTCAGCTAGAGCATCTTCTGTGTGGAGACATGCGTGAATGGGCGTACCTTCGTTGAAGGTTGTGCGTCAGGGCCGGCAACTCGGCACGTAAAAATCTACTGCCAATCATTAGCGGACTGGAGTTCCACTGTGGCGACCCCTAACCGGGAAAAGCCAAAAGACACAACAACAGTATCAATGCTAGGAGCAGGAATTTACTGGGTAAATTGCCTTTTGCTTTATTTCAAGTTGAGAATAATAGCTTTGTGTGCAGGGCAGGAAGGCGGGTTGTAGAATGCCTTACCATTGTCTTTTTGAGCATCTTCCTGTCTTGCTACATTTAAGAGAGGTTTGGATAACTGGGTTAGTGAGCCAGTTTATGATGCAAAACCTTATGTAGACAAACTCCTAGGTGGCTTCTTCAGAGGCGTTGAGTTTATTATAACCATTATATTGAACAATGAACATTAAATCTATTATAACTGAGTGCCAGGTCATAAAGGTGAAGGTTGCCATAATGTCGCTATGCCCTTTTTAGGTTAAGTTTTATATTAAAGAGTCCAGTAGAAAATGCATTTTCTCATTCTTGTTGGAAGTGGCAAAGTTTTTGAAACAATGAGTGAAAAACATGTTTCCATGGAAGGGAAGTAGAAATTTTACATGAGCAGGTATACTTGAGAGCCTTGACATCATTGCACTCATGTTCCTCTACAGGCTTGACACATTGGAAAGTACTTTGTGTACTTCATGGGTCACAGCTTGATGAACTCTATAAAATAGCACTAAGGACAGTTAGAACAAACCTACACTTACAGCAATTAGCACCCCAAACTTCAATGCAGAACAGGCATTCCTACAGAAGCTGTAGGCTGCATAATTAACTCTACAAACCCCTTACCTGAGACAGCTCTGTCTACATACACTTCAACCAGAACATAAACACCACACACTACAGTAGTTAAAGCTGCACATCCCATAGTTAAAAGTTTACAAAGTAGATACTCATTAAAGTTGGAACTGTGAATTCCTTGTTGAAATATGCACCTTGCTCTATTGTGTAAAGTAACTTATTTAGTTATCAAGTATTGCTGTGAAGCAACTTATCACAGCAGGTTCTGCTGAGTAAGTGATTGACATTAAGACTAATCATGCATCATTAAACACAAGTCATGCCTTAGACGTTGTGGGAAGGATTATGATATATGAAGCATAGCAAAACATTGATCACCTATACTCAGTGCAGTGTGTGTGCGTGTGTGTGTGTGTGCCTTCTGTGAAGACTGGGAGCCAGGCTGGCAACTCAAAACCATAAAAACACTGCCAATCAATCTGCGGACCAGTAATCCACTGTGGTGACCTCTAACTGGGAAAAGCCGAAAGACTCAGTCATCTGGTGCAGACTTATACTGTTCTCAGATGACATCTGTAACTTTGACAGTAGAATACAATATGATTATAGCATTTTACAAACTGCAACAAAAACTGAAGGGCATTCATTTCTTTGCTTGGCATTTGAAGCTACCAAACTGTTATGTTTACCTCTGTCATTTTTAAGCAACAGATTATTTCTGCACCTGGTTGAATTTGTAAATGTGGTACTAAAACAAAGCATGACAAAAACCATACTGTGTTACTAAAACACAGTATGAGCTTTGTCTTCCTCCACGAAACAATTTGTGTAGGCATACCTGAAATCTGAAAAAATACAAAAGGAGAAAAAATATCACACTGGAAACACAGATAAAGGTTAACGCTTTTGTTTATATAAATACATAAACTTCCTCAGACAAAATTACATGGGAAATAAACGTTTATATAAGCAAATAAGAAATTACATAATTTCCTATCCGAAAGAGAAATTCACAATAAAAGCCTCATAAGTTACCAAAATAAAAGGCAAACCTCATTATAAGAAAACCTCCAACTACAAAACCAATAAATCTACAAATTGCATTTACCATAACAATACAAATGCCTAAAAAAAATTATATATACAAATACAAAAACTAAAACAAAATTAGCTCTCAAAAACAATACATACAAAAGCATTAAAGAACTTTAAAAAATTTTATAAATAAAGGCTATCTAAGTAATGCCTTCAATTTTAACACACTCATGATGGAAATAGTGTCATTAAGTCCTGGCAGTACTGAAGCATTCAATTTAAGTTGCCATAAGAGTTCTTTTTCCTCAAGTTGTAAGGAAACCGGACCTCCCCTATTATTTTCAGCCACCTTCTGAATAATACCTGAAATCTGCATGAATGATACCAATGATTTCTCTCTCTCTCTTCCACTCTCTAGTTTGTGTCCCTTCAAGGCAGGTAACTGCATGTCATCTGCCAAATGGAATGCAAAATAGCATCCAAAAATAAGTTGTCAATAAATAGGTCAAAGCTAAACAAAATAAGTGAGACAGATATGAGCCAAAATTCCACTGGAGCTGTTGGAGGAGGGGGTTCTTTGGGGTCTTTGGTAGTGCACAAAAGGTTAAGACCATAGTTTTCTGAGGAGTTTCTTCTTTTAGTTTTGGCTTGACTCCTTCAGTCTTCAAACACATATTTTATAAATCTACCCATATTCTTAACAAGATTAGTGTTCCTAAGTCACTCATGAGAGGATCAACTATTTTTTTGTTTAACTTACCCTCAGGCCACAGAATTCCAACCATGAATCACAAATTAGGTCATGTTATGTACTATAATAACTCATACTGATCTTATAAATTAGTCAGAGCTAGCTGTCAGTTACATAGATTACATTACTTTATACCACATGACACAGCAGTCAAGTTTCCATAAATTTCAGACATAATCAGACATAAAGTTCAGACAACAATTTTTTTGTCATTTTTGTCTCCTACAGCTGAGATGACCATCAGAGAACACAGGGGTAATTCTCAAGCTCTTGGTCTACGTACCCCAGGGTGGCTGGCAAGAAGATGAAAGTGTCCTGAGCTCATGTCTTACAGTTATTTCTGCTGGGACTGTTTTACCTGCTAATCTCCCTTCTCCCACATATGCTTGTTGATGTCCATGGGCAACATACAATGGGAATGTGCAGCATAAAATTCCACCTCTGCAGTGACTCAACCATTGTTTCACTCCTATCCACCCCTTTAGGACAATGCCTTCTGTAAGCCCCAGTTTCCACAAGGGATTGTACTCAATGTATGTCCTTCCCACCAGGACAGCATGCCTAGGCTTCCTCTGCCACTACCTTAGACACCCAAGTCACTACTCAGATTTTGGTTGCCTGAGCTGTAGTCAAGGTTTTAGCTCTCTGTACCACAATGCTGGCTAATAAATTTCAGAAAATAGTGTTTAACAATATAAGCAAACCCATTACCCTGAACAGCAAGGACACACCAAAATAACCAAAAAAGATACAAGACATGCACTCAGGCAAAAACTCTACATTAAGGACAACCTCTGTCTCATATCTCCCAATTTCTTTCTCTTACAATTTTGAACAAAGCCAAAAATAGTGGAGGTGGGGGCAAAAGCCCAAAATCTGGGAAATTTTTAAATATTGCTTCAACTCACTTGCAAAGTTAATAGAACAGCAGGTTTTGCATCAATATGCATTTTATGAACAATAAGTATGAAACTCTAATTTACGGCATTATTGACTGGCTGTAATTTTCAGTAATTTGTCACAAAATAAAAAATGTGAAGAACAGGGTAAAAAATATGAGGCAAAATTAGACATGTTCTGCAAAATGGCACAGCTGAAAGGTATAACTTGCCCTCTTTTACTCACATATCCAGGGAAGGTACTTCACAATCTAACATACTAATAATGCTAAACAATGTACTGCCACAGAAGTTTGTCTCCATTATTGCTCTGACTAAAGATTTAATCCAAGACAGCTGGGTATAGTGCATTCATCACTAATAAATTCCCTGACTGTTTGGAACAAGTCCTGCAATGAAATAATCTTAACAGACCCTTATCTACTGTAAAAGAAATTCAGACATACAGTGCAATCCTACAAACTGGTTACAGGGCTGCCAAATCTGCAGATGTGGATATAAATCATTTCACCTCAGCAATCAGTACCATTCCCAGGTGACCAAGAACCATTTCCAATAAATGATTCTGGCAATTCATGGGTTAAGATATCTACACCTGCTTCAGAAGAAAACTATCTCAGTAATTCACCAATGACTCTTTCAGAAATAAAATGATTTGTTGATAAACATTATGTCACCACAGTTATGATGACAAAGTCTACCCAGCATGCCCCACTCACCAAATAAGGACTGAACCTTGTGAACCTGCCTAACATAAGCCAAATTCTTTTACACACAGGAGAGGAAGAGATGAATCCAAGGAGGTGTTCGAATGATTCAACCTTGTGACGTATCTTGTGTTCTCACCCCCCAAAAAAAACTAGGATCCATCAGCTAAGACAAGCATTTCATAGTGGTGCATTGATCTTACCTATATCACGTTAGGCCTATAGATGAGTTCATGATAGATGCTCTCCCAGATGATACCAGGGATGAACCCATCTCACTTCCAGCTGTGCCACCTTACTCAGACAGATACTCAACCCTATGTGGTGTGTATGTGTGTGTGTGTGTGTGTGTGTGTGTAGGGGGGGCTTGTATAACAGTAGTAAACAATAGAAAGACTATACATATACCGTACCAACAATCTCTAGCCTGCATTGAGGATAGGCACTTTCTATTGCACAGGTAAATAAAAGGGATGGATCCTGAATTCATATCCTTTCCTAACAATGAGGAATCAGTGCTGTGCTTTACTTTTCAGAGCCCTTGGTATGTAGGAACTAAAAACATTGCTTGTAATAAGGATAACAGGGCACAGCTGATAGTTTTAGCTATGCATGTCTGCATATGTCAGTGGAAAACTTGATAGTGCTTGAAGAAAATTCAGCTGTTTTCCTTCACACAAATAATTCGCAGTCAGACCTTCATTAATATGGACTGCATAGAGTCATAGGGCTGGTGTTTGACAAGGATATAATATCAGTGTCAAAAGATATTATTTCATCAGGGCTGTTCATCCTGTCTACTAAGAACCTATCAAACTAGAGTACAGAAATCATTAAAGTTCTTTATTACAGGTTTCTTAAGACATCTAATTGTGAACCATCATATGCATTTTTATTCTAAGATATTCCATAGCCATTTGCAACCACTTAATCAGTAATTCCTTGCAAAAGTCTAAGGTATGCTTAAAATGCACTAGTAGTGCTTATGTGTTCATAGAATTAAGTCTGTATGTGTCCAGAAGAAAATATTAAGTTACTTGCTTGCATGCTCCAAGTACAGATATCAGTGGAGATGTAATAGTTGATAGGATATTTCTCTACAAAAGCTGTATACCTGCTGCCTTCCTCCACTGGATGCATCCATCACCTCTGATTTTTTTTCTAATAATATGAGTAATCACTTCCATGTATAAAACAAACAGGAATTTCTGTTTGGTATCATGCTTCTTGCAGCTGTACATTCCCTTCCGGCTTGCTGGAGCTGCTGGAAATACATGCATGTTGTGAGCTATTGCTCAAGTCCGACAGGCTAGCCGGTCGTTTCATGGAGCTGACGTCATCGCGCACATGATGACGTCAGTGCAAAATGCCAAACTAAAAAAAAAAAGCCAGGAAATCGGAAATTAAGGGGTGCCACTCAGGAATCGTGGCACCCCATTACTTGGACCCCAAAACTCGGTTTTTACAGAGTAATTCAGAACAGTTGGGAGGTATGGCTACAGCATTTAGGTTTTGGTTTTAAAAAAGACATTTTTTTGTTTCATTTTAAACTGTAGCAAACTAAGTTACAAATATCATTAAAAGTCCTGTATTCCAGGCTTCTTTAAAATAACATCTAATCATGAATTATCATAGGACCTTTTATTCCAAGATATTCCTTGGCCAGCTACACTTTTTTTAGAGAATTGTGTTTGATTTGCTCTGACTGGTAAAGTGGGGCTGGTCTAGGGCTTGGAATAAGCTTCCTCATTGGTCCTTTTGAATTTTGTTAGTTTTTTCAAGTTCTAGCTTCTGGAATTTAGGCCCTACATCTGAGCAAGTTTCTGTTTGTTTTCATGTCACACAGCACCACTCACTGCTGCACAGATGTGCGCCAAAGCCAGACAGATAAATTTAGCACATTTCCCTTAAAATTCAGGCAGAAATATCCATTCCCCAAGCTCCCCTGTGATCATTTCTGAAATGCCAACCCTAGACAACAGTCTTCTACCTAGCATTAGAGATGGTTGGACCACCCTTGTTTCTCCTGCCAGCCTTGTTGACTTGGGTCTCTAGAGGTGGTGTAGCATTTGCCTTGTACACAGACAACCCCCTACTAATGAAACAGTCTGGTACAGAGTGATAGAGATGTATTTACACCAATACTCTAGAATCCATGCTTTCTGTCATTCAAAACAGTAACAGAGAGAAGATTGTCAAGTCACCCACCACTACATATTCACATAGTATCACTTATCATACACATACCACTACTCTTACACATAGTATGCATCAAATATGTAAATCCACATACACTGAGATTCTCTCTAAAAACTTACTGAAACACCAGAAACCTCCAAAACACAACTCTGCTACAGCAAACACAGTCTCCACAGCACCCATGACACATAGCAACACCAGTGTCTCACCCACCAAGCCCATAAGGTGTAAAACTCAAAAACAAGTTTTCTTGTCATTGGAGACCCAATAGTGAGATACACGGATGTCCCGTTCACCAGGTTGGACAAGGAGAATGTCACGGTCAGCTGCCTGTCTGGTGCCAGGATTCACCAAATCACGCATGCACTCAGGTCTCACAGCAACAAGTACCATTATGATTCTGTCATAGTTCATGTTGGTGTAAATGACCTGAGATGTGCCTCACTGGACTATATGAAGAGAGACATGGTCGAGCTATCTGAGAATGTGTCCCAGGCAGGTATGTTACTAGACTTGAGCAGCATACTACCCTTGCCTAGAATGATGCCACAATATAAAGAAAAATGATTAATTTCAATAACTGGCTTAGTTTTGGTGTCATTCCAGGGCAATCGTTTTCCTGTCTGCCTGGGAAGCCATGGTTGACTAACCTTGCTGCTTTGCCAGAGATGGCCTGCACCTGGCACCCCTAGGCTTTCAGCTGCTGACAAAGGTTCTAGCCTCCCCATAGTGCCTTTTTTAGACAATGTCCCGAAAACAACATTACCGATGTGAAATTAACCAATCAGAACAAAATAAGGGACATGCTGCTTAAAACAAAAACTGCATTCCCTGGATGCCGTTCTATCACTAGAAGATGCAGATGTCTATGCAGTCACAGAAACCTGGTTTAAGGCCTCAGGGAGTACCGCACCCCTGCAAGGCTACAATGCCTTCCACACCTTTAGACCATAAAATGAACATGTGAAAACCAAAGGAGGTGGTGTTTCCATCTATATTGCAGATAAATTCACCTCACGTCTAGATAGAGTGGACAACCCCATGGAGTTACTCCAGGTCCAGTTATGGTGGGTAAAACACCCCATTCAAGTCCTAGCCAGTTATAGATCCCCCTCCATGGGTTATGACACCCATGAAGCCTACTTAACCAGACTGAAGACAATCCAAATTTTACTGAGCACACTGGTTAAGGGGGATTTCAATTATCTCACCATCAACTGGGAAACCTACTCTAGCCCAGACTCACTAGCACAAAAGTTCCTTGAACTTGTGAATTCAAATGCCCCGGAGAAAATTGTCCATTCTCCAACAACAGAAACAAATATTCTAGATCTGGTCCTCACCAACATGTCAAATAGGTGCTCTGCTGCAACTGTTGGATCCTCATTAGTTAAAACTGACCACAAGTCAGTCACCTTCAAATAGACACTAACACCAGAACTCACAAAGGGTGAAATCAGACTAAACAACTTTAGTAAGCCAAACTATAACCTTCCTAGGTTAAGGTATAAATGCATCTCAAGCCCCATCCCAAGCTGAAAGTGATAACTACACAGACGTTTACACTAAAGCTCTGTCTAATCACTTGCATAAGTGTATAAACTCAGCTGTACCAGACAGAATCAAAACCAGAGCCCAAGTAATATCAAGCTGCCTTGGTGGATTTCCAGAAAACACAAAAATTTGCGGTCCAAGAAAACAAAGACAAGGACCCAAAAATGGAAAGCCACCCTCCTCAGCCTAAACAGGCAAATAAGACAACTTGTCAAATCCTTCAAGAGCTCCTTTGAGAGAAACCTAGTAAGTACTGCCAAGGATAACCTTAAGGCCTTTTCCAGCTATGTACATAATGTAAAGGGTATGACCTAAGCATGTGCAGAACTGATGGCCAATGGTATCACATACACTGAACCCACAGAGATAGCCAACCTGCTAGCGGATAGGTCTGGCAAAAATTTCACTCCCTTATCCTTTCCTAACTTACAACATACCCTCCCGAACCCCTCCCCACCTTACATATCTGAAGAGCAGGTCCTCAAACCCCTGTCCAAGGCAAATAACACAACCTCTATGGGACCAGATGACATCCCAGGCTGTCTTCTAAACAAACTAAAACAAGAACCAGTATCACCATTGAGAACCCTTTTCAATCATAGTCTAACCACAGGCTTTGTTCCTGCAGAATGGAGAACAGCTACAGTTATTCCCCTCCACAAAGGTGGAATAGCAACAGACCCTGGATCCTACCCAATTTGGCTTCATGAAGGGCAGGTCCTGCCTGCTAAATCTGGTGAATTTCTTTATAAGTGTGACCAAGGTAATTGATGAGGGCAAACTGGTGCACACAGCATATCTCATCTTGGCAAAGGCTTTCGACACAATCCCATATTTAGGCATTACCAATAAACTTAGAAAACTGAATGTAAACCTCCTTGTTGTAAGATGGTTGCCAACTGGCTCACAAACCAGACACACACTATCAAAGTGGATGACTCCACATCAACCAGCAGACCTGTTACCAGCAGGGTGCCACAGGGGTCAGTGCTGGGCCCTCTACAGTTTGGTATATACTTCTCAGAAGTTCAGGTCAAAACTAAAGGGTTGTGGCTAACCAAGTTTGCTGATGATGCAATAACTTAATCCCCAAATTATGTCGGTATACTCCAGGAGGGTCTCACACAGACCATCAACTGCTGTATTAGTCACAGTCTATAACTGAATGCAAGAAATGCATCATCATTCCCTTTGGCATAAACAATATCCCTTCACATTATGAAATCAATAACAATACCCTAAGTACCAATGAAGTGGTAATGGAACTGGCATCACAGTTTGACCACGACGTTAACTTCAACCACCACATAGCTCACTTGATTAGTAAAGCCATTGCCTGCAGAGCAAAAGAAGTTATAACCCCCCTATATTCAGCACTTATCTGGCCTATAATTAAATATAACACACCATTTGGTATGTACCATACTAAGCACCGACAACAAGTAGAGAATTCTCAGAGGTTTCTAATAAAGAGGATCAAGGGCCTCCAGTATGTGCCTTACATGGACTGACTAAAATCCCTGTCACTATACTCCGTATCATATAAACCTCTGACGGGAGACTTATGCCTGGCCTACAGAGCAACCCAAGACACAAACCTAATGAACTTACTACATATCCACAAATCAAATGGGTCTAGGGCTACCCATTCCAGGGACTTAAATAGGACATGCTGGAGAGACAGATTTCTCCCCCACCGACTGCCACATCTTTGGACAGGCTACTAATTCATGTGAAACAGAGCACCTCTATGACACTATTCAAGAGGAACCTGGATGAGTGGATGGGGTACCATAAATTCTTACCAGGGATAGTGCCCACAATCCTCTTGGACATGAGCAGTCATCACTAAATGCAGTCTTGGGTATTGACTAGTACTTCTACAGTATTACATTGGTTTGTAACAACTAGGCTTAAAATGACCTCCGGGGTCAATAGCCTAGTAATCTTCTATGATCCTTTGATCCTATGATCAGTATTAAACTGTAACAAACTGCTTGCTATAATGTAGCAAGCGGTTCCAACAGCTTAGACCACACACAGAATATTACAGCACATAGGCTTGACTGCAAATGCAATACTAGTTTTTAAAGTTGGCATTGCATTAAAGAAAGATCAGGATCAGATGATTCTTCCTTCAACACTTTGAACCCAAGGCAATTGCCCCTCTCACCCCACCCTACCTATGCGTCTGGTTATAGGGACATATATATTTTCCTGTGGTGATACAGGTGTGTACTTCACCACCATGTACCCCCATCACTATGTACTGCACTGGGTATGCAACTACTTATAGGGAAACAGATGGGCTGACTCCAACTGAGAAGCCTTGATGGCTGGTAGGTATGGATGCAAAAAAAAAAAATTTACTCCACACCAAAACAGGATCATGGTCAAATGGCGCGCTAGGCAGAATAATGGATGAGGGCCCCATCCCCCAAACCATATCACTGTCTCTTTTCTTGGCTGTCTCTCCCCAGTTACCATAAAGACTGTTCAAGCCTGTCAGTGTGCATATTGTTCTTTACTTTTACAATGCTTGTGCAGATTTGATTTGAAATCTTTATTTCAAATTTTATAGCATAAACATTGAAGGTTTTATGGTAAAGAAAACTAAACAAGATAGTCTTGCATTGAAGACAAACTTAACGTGAGCAACAGTAAACTTTTCTTCCCTTGAAACTCACATTCATTGAAAAAGCATTTGGCCAGTGGTCAAATATGTGTACATTTATATCCATAGACATCCCCAAACGCAACAAGTATAGCTACATTGTTGACTATCCTTCTCAGATGTCTATGTCTAAAAAAATTAATAACAATAATAATGAAAAAGTCACGTATTTCAAATTTGTATTACACAGACACACCGTAGCCAATATACTCCTGCTTAATTTCTCTTTCTCTCTGTCTCTGTCTCCCTCTCTCTCACACACACACACACACACACACATGTCCTCCAAAGCCAGGCTAACTGTTTAAAAATGATCAGATGATAACAGCATAAGGCACTTTTATTCCTAGAGAGCCCCCACTCCCACAAGCAGTTATAACTACTTTGTTGACTATGTATACCCATTATTGTTGTGAAGAAATAAATTACACATACTTTGGATGAACTGCATGAAACTGTATAAAGATTACTCGCATCATACCTTAACAATCCAGCCACGTGTAGCACAGATTAAGGAAAATAGTATTTATAAGACCATAAGAAATGTCAATAACTTGATAATATGCGCTAAGTCCATATATACAATCTCTGCAGAAGTAGAAGTCTTCTGAATTATTCCACATTAAAGAGAGCTGAACTATTTCTAATGCAGAGGTTGCTGCTGGCAAATAACATTACATTTAAGTTCTTCATCTATAAATATACTACCTTAGTTGCATAGTATGCTGCTGATATTGCCATAACATTTCCAAAAATACCATTTATGCAATGGGAGTGATCATTAAGGAGCCCAGCATTATCTGAATAAATGACTTGCTCACTGTCACACAACAAGTAAATGAAGGAAGAAAGATTCAAACCCTGCACTCTTGCTTTACTTGCAAAAGCAAAATGCTGCTGTACCTGGTGTTCATTCATACATACTTCACCAAAAACTGGATGTAAAATGCACTGTACCTGACACATTTGTAGTTTCTTGAAATCTTGTGCCACTGCTTGCTCCTGCTTCATTGGCTAGAAGCAGCAGGGCATTTGCAAAACCAGAAATGTTTTTTTTTTTGAATTTTAAAAGTATGCAGTCACAGGAAAACATTTTTTATTGTTAAAGTGACAGTATGTGATCTTTCAGAAAAGTAAGAAAAGTTTTCTTTTTTTTTAAATTTTATTAGTGGTGCATCGGTTAGTGTTGTCACCTCACCACAAGAGGTTCCTCGGTTCAATTTCTGGCCAGGGTGCCTTCTGTATAGAATCTGCATGTCCTCCCTGTGTTCACGTGGGTTTCCTCTAGGTGCTCCAATTCCTAAGTAAAAATAAAAAAAGGTCCGAGAAACCACAAACGCAGCTGTTAAAACTCTTGTCTTTAA